>NW_021941232.1:236146-264304 GCF_902148845.1 Salarias fasciatus
CCCATTCTCTGGTAATAGGGGGTCTGGCTGTGACCATCGCCGGGTAATGGTTTTCTTAGCTGCAATCCATTATTGTTCGATATAGTTTTTTATGAGCAATTCCCTTGAGAAGATCAGTTTCGCCAAGGAGAAATGTCTTGAAATGAATAGGAATCCCAATCCCAAATTTCCTTCTGTTGTTTTATGAACCTCATGCCAAAACTTTTGTAGCTTTGGACCTTTCCAGAACATATGTAAAGTAGTGTGCTTCCTGGTTCCCCCAGCCTCTCCAACATTTGGAGTCTCCTCCTGAGTAAAAAGATTTTAACTTTGGTGTGAATAAAAAATCTCATTAAACATTTTCCAGGCGAATTCCCTCCACATGTGTGAATTAGTACATTTCCATTGCATTTCACAATAATTTTGCCAGTTCTTCTTTTGTCATTTCAAGTTCTGCCTTACTTTTTCCCCATTTGTTTTTTTATAATCTGTGGAGTATGATTTTTTTTGTAAAGAAACCTTTATAGAGTCTTGAAATAACTCCTTTAGTTGCTTCACCTGAATATGCCCTAAGGATTCTTTTAATATTGGTTCTTCCTGATCTATTGGATGCCTTCGTCGTGTTTTCATCGGACAGGAACAAAAGGAGCTTGGAGAAGACCATGAGGAGGTCGGGTCCCGGTGTACCTGAGGAGACTGTGGGTGAAACGGTGTTTACTGCTGGTTAAAGGCGTGAGTTCACCGAGAGGCCGGGTCGCCGGTCGCTGCGCTGTCCTGGTCGGCCTTGCGAGCGCCGAGCGGGGACAGCGGCTCGTCAACGGACCGAGAGAGACGGAAGTCCCGCTGAAGGCGTCCTTCATCCCGGCGCGCTCTGGAGTAAACGGTGAACTCGCCGTACTCTGAACGCCGCTGCAAAATATTCTGAATCCAGACCCGTCGCCTGGACTCGCCGCCGCGCCGCTTCGGCTCTTATCAAGCAAATAAAGCAAAGCCAATGTTTCGATGTCATCTGCCAGGGGCCAACAGGGGCCAACCAGAGGCCAACCAGGGGTCCAACAGGGCCCAACCAAGGACCAACCAGACGCCAACCAGGGGGCCAACCAGGGGCCAACCAGGAGCCAACCAGGAGCCAACCAGAGGCCAACCAGAGGGCAACCAGACGCCAACCAGAGGCCAACCAGGGGCCAACCAGAGGCCAACCAGGGGGCCAACCAGGGGGCCAACCAGAGGCCAACCAGGGGCCAACCAGGGGCCAACCAGGGGCCAACCAGGGGCCAACCAGGGGCCAACCAGGCCAACCAGGGGCCAACCAGACGCCAACCAGAGGGCAACCAGGGGCCAACCAGGGGCCAACCAGGGGCCAACCAGGGGCCAACCAGGGGCCAACCAGACGCCAACCAGAGGCCAACCAGGGGCCAACCAGGGACCACCAGGGGCCAACCAAGGACCAACCAGGGGCCAACCAGGGCCAACCAGGGCCAACCAGACGCCAACCAGAGGGCAACCAGAGGCAACCAGGGGCCAACCAGGGGCCAACCAGGGGCCACCAGGGCCAACCAGGGGCCAACCGACGCCAACCAGAGGCCAACCAGGGGCCAACCAGGGACCAACCAGGGGCCAACCAAGGACCAACCAGGGCCAACCAGGGGCCAACCAGAGGCCAACCAGACCAACCAGAGGCCTACCAGGGGCCAACCAGGGACCAACCAGGCCCAACCAGGGGCCAACCAGGGGCCAACCAGGGCCAACCAAGGCCAACCAGAGGCCAACCAGGGGCAACCAGAGGGCAACCAGGGGGCAACAGGGGCCAACCAGAGGCCCAACCAGGGGCCAACCAGGGGCCAACCAGGGGGCAATCAGGGGCCCAACCAGGGGCCAACCAGGGGCCAACCAGGGTGCCAACCGGGGCCAACCAGAGGCCAACCAGGGGCCAACCAGACGCCAACCAGAGACCAACCAGGGGCCAACCAGGGGCCAACTAGGGGCCAACCAGAGGCCAACCAGAGGCCAACCAGGGGCCAACCAGAGGGGCCAACCAGGGCCAACCAGAGGCCAACAAGGGGCCAACCAGGGGCCAACCAGAGGGCAACCAGGGGCCAACCAGAGGGCCAACCAGGGGCCAAACAGCGCCAACCAGAGTCAGTATGGTTTTGCCATGACAACCAGGCGGAAGCTGGTGCAAAACCAAAACAGCAGCCTTGCTCGGGTGGCTCTCAAGTCTCACGTGACATCACCCACTTCCGTCTTTTTGTCACGCCTCACATTGTATTTCTCACGCTTGAAAAAAAAATACTGGTAAATGTGTCTGGAGCGCTGCTCGATATGGTACTAGGGTGGCCATACGTCCGGATTTATCCGGACAGTCGGATTTCAAACGCCTTGTCCGGCGTCCGGCGCCTCAAGCCGGACACTCATTTGTCCTCCTTTTAGAGTTGCACCTGAATGCAACACTGCATATCGTCACAATGATGTAAGACTTTGGTTCAAAAATAAACATGGTTAAAAATGATGGCCAGTAGCAGTGTCATTCAATCTCTGGTTTCTCATTGGTTGAAAAAATGTAACCAAGCAGCCTCTGCTCCCCTCCAGCTCGCCGCCAGTCCGTCTCGTTCCAATCAGAGGTCCAACAGCAGCACTGCTCCGCGAGAGCAGCAAAGGCTGTCCAGGCTTCCTGCTCTCCGTCCCTGAAGCTGACAAGCAGCAGGCAGCAGGCAGCAGGCAGCAGGCAGCAGGCAGCAGGCTGCAGGCAGCAGGCAGCAGGCAGCAGGCAGCAGGCAGCAGGCAGCAGGCTGCAGGCAGCAGGCAGCAAGCAGCAGGCAGCAGGGCAGCAGGCAGCAGGCAGCAGGCAGCAGGCCAGCAGGCAGCAGGCTGCAGCAGGCAGCAGGCAGCAGGCAGCAGGCTGCAGGCTGCAGGCTGCAGGCTGCAGGCAGCAGGCAGCAGGCAGCAGGCAGCAGGCTGCAGGCTGCAGGCAGCAGGCAGGCAGGCAGCAGGCAGCAGGCTGCAGGCTGCAGGCAGCAGGCAGCAGGCAGCAGGCAGCAGGCAGCAGGCAGCAGGCAGCAGGCTGCAGGCTGCAGGCTGCAGGCAGCAGGCAGCAGGCAGCAGGCAGCAGGCAGCAGGCTGCAGGCTGCAGGCTGCAGGCAGCAGGCAGCAGGCTGCAGGCTGCAGGCTGCAGGCAGCAGGCAGCAGGCAGCAGGCAGCAGGCTGCAGGCTGCAGGCTGCAGGGCAGCAGGCAGCAGGCAGCAGGCTGCAGGACTGCAGGCGAGTCCTCCTCCCTGCTGCTTCTCAGGAAGCGTCACCTGCAGGCGACACACCTGCTCACAGCTGGGTGAAGAGTAGCGAGCACCGCGGGTTTTCACAGGAAGCTCTAAAAATATGACAAAATCACCTTCTCAGGAATATTATTTTTTCCTACGACATACTCCCAGACCAGGTCCACCCAGACCAGGTCCTCCCAGGCCGCTCCCAGGCCGCTCCCAGACCAGGTTCTCCCAGGCTGCTCCCAGACCCCCCTCTCTCTCGCTCTCAGAGCGAGGGAGTTAGAGCGACAACTAGAGTGAGCAGCGCTTTCACACCGACCCGGTCCGCCGGTCTGGGTCCAGAACTGTGTCAGGTGGAGCTGCAGTGGGGAGGTGTGAAAACACCTTAAGTCTAAAGAAGGTGGCACCAGAGACAGGAGACTCCCAAGACCTCCCCTGGTCCAGTTCTTGACCCCACAGACCTCCCCTGGTCCAGTTCTAGACTCCACAGAACCTCCCCTAGTCCTGGTGAACAGCATCAAGTGAAACACTAAAGCACCAGTTGGGTCGGGTTCTGTCGGGTCCGGTCCGGTCTGGTCCGATCCGGTCTGGTCCGATCCAGCACCAGCAAGAACATGATGTCATGAGTCCTCTGGAGGACACAGGACCCAGTCTTGGCCCCCAAAGCCAGACCTGATTCAAAAAGTCATGAAACCAAGTCTCCATAGATCTGAGTCCGGATCAAGAGGGATCCAGTCTGCGATCACGTGATCGGATCATCCCTGGAATGTTATCAGTAAGGAGCAGACACCCCCCCCCCCCTCCCCCCCAACCCCGAGACCCCGGTACCACCCACACAAAGCCCCCCGACATCACAGCCTGGCCCAGACCAGGTCCTGACGGTGAACATGAAAATCACTTAACCATGAAACAGGTTCACCAGAAGTAATCAGTCTCAGCGGTCCAGAGCCCCCCTGCCAGAACCAGGGACCCCCAGAACACCTGGGAGCCTGAGGGACTCCCACAGCCTGAGGCTGAACCTGACCTGGACCAGGCTGAACCTGACCTGGACCCGGCTGAACCTCACCTGGACCAGGCTGAACCTGACCTGGACCAGGCTGAACCTGACCTGGACCAGGCTGAACCTGACCTGGACCAGGCTGAACCTCAGCTGGACCAGGCTGAACCTGACCTGGACCAGGCTGAACCTGACCTGGACCAGGCTGAACCTGACCTGGACCAGGCTGAACCTGACCCTGGACCAGGCTGAACCTGACCTGGACCATAGCAGGTCCCTCAGGACTTCATCAGCAGCAGCAGGATCCAGATGAACGGGAGGAAAAGAGCAGAAAACAGACTGGAAGAGAAGACGACGTCCTGGACCCCCACCTGAACCAGACCCAGACCCAGACCCAGACCCAGAACCTGAACCCACACCCACACCCAGACGCAGACCCCCGTGAAGACGCAGGTGAGGACACGGTGGACCGATGAGCCGTTCTTTCCAGACACGTGACATAAAGTGCAGCTCAAGGGTTCTTTATGGTTCTTTATGGTTCTTATGGTTCTAGATCACTGACGTCTATGATCTGAGACCTCACCAGTAGCAGCTCGTATAGACGCAGTCCTCACGTCTCAGGGTGTCCCCCGGTGTCCCCGGTGTCCTCACGTCTCAGGGTGTCCCCGGTGTCCTCACGTCTCAGGGTGTCCCCGGTGTCCTCACGTCTCAGGGTGTCCCCGGTGTCTCCACGCCTCATTGTCTCTCGTCTTCTTCTTCTTCTGCTTCTGCTTGTACGAACAGGGTTCCGGCAGCCCGGGTTGCCAGGTTAGACTGTTTTCAGGCAAACATGACGTGAAACCCGTCTCGAACTCAACAAAAACCCGCCCCAGAGCTCAGTCTCTCTAGAAAGTCATGTTAAAACTCTAAAATTCTTATTTGCACAATAAAGAAGCTGTTATGAGCGCAGAGCTGCAGCGAAGAGAGAAAGACAACAGGAAGTAAAACAGGCTCCAGGAACATGAGCGACCCAGCACCTAAATCCAACCTACTGCTGTTAAATTATTCATTTAAAAATTATTTAGGCTGCCTGGCAATAACATTTCTCTCTTGCTGACCCACACACACAAATGCTCACACGATTGTGTATATCTTTGTGTGTTTCTCGCATTGTTCTATTATATTGAACATATATGTGTCTTAAATTTATATTTAAATTATATTTTTTTATGTATGGCTGTATTTCTATTCTATTTATATGTATTTTCTCTGTGCTGCTGGAACACTGCAATTTCCTCTGTGGCACAAATAATGGACTTTCAATTTCAAGACACTGAAACTAACCAATCAAATCAGTGAATGTAGTGGATTCCAGCCAATCAGAGGCAGGGGGCGGCTCATGGTGCGATCACACGGTCAATATGGCTCATACATCATGCTATGATGCACATCAGGGGTTGGAAATGGGTGTCAATAATTTCAAACAACTTCAAAATATTGTGAAAACCAGCCAGAAACTCATCAACCCGTCCGATGTTACTTTTTCCAGCTCAAGTGGTTCAAAAGAAGAGAAACACGCCCAAACTGGCAACCCTGGCGGGCAGGCTGCAGACCAGGAGGCGTAATGCTGCCCCCTACAGGCAGAGAGCCTTCACGATCCGATGCTCTCACGGTGAAGGAGCTTCAGCCACACGTCACTCACGCAGACGCCTCGGTCACTAAGGGTGGCCGTTTAAGCCAGACATCGCCTGGTACAAAACGCCGTTAAGAACGGCGCTTTTAACGCCGAGCGCCGCCAGCGCTTTATTTTGAAACGCCGAGCGCCGCCACGCGCTCCATAACATGCTGATATTCTCCTCCCCTGAAGTTTCACCAGCCAGTAAAAGGTATCGGTCTTCTTTTTAGAGGAACTTTTTTCCATATATGTTTTATTGTCCACATGACGTTTGATATATTAAATGTATTAAAATATATTTTTTTTCCTTTCTAATCAATTTTCAAAACTCAAATGTTTAAAAATAAATCTGAGATTCTCTCTTTAGGGTCTATGTTTGTCTGTTACAACATTACATTCTCAGTACAATTCAGTTTTTTCAAATAATGTCTGAATGCATGATAGAAGAAGTGTTGAATATTCGTTTGGCAGTAACTGTCGGGCTGCTGAACTACTTAAACACAAATATTCACACTGGTTCTGTGGCTCCCGCTTAAATTTAATTATGACATAATTTGGTTTTTATTTGTTAATGCTTATATTTTAATAATAAATCACACAACATAAAACAACAGGGGCGCTGGCCAGTTATTACCAATCAAAACACTAAGAGGTGAAGGACAGCTTCACTTATTAAAAAACAAACAGAAAAAGCATCAGCAGGACATGGAGCCTCCCACTGCCTGGTCGCCGAGCAGGTTGCTAGGTGAAAGAGGCGGATGGTGTCGCCGAGCAGGTTGCTAGGTGAAGAGCGGATGGTGTCGCCGAGCAGGTTGCTCGGTGAAGAGGCGGATGGTGTCGCGGGCAGGTTGCTAGGTGAAGAGGCGGATGGTGTCGCCGAGCAGGTTGCTAGGTGAGAAGGCGGAGGGTGTCGCCGGGAAGGTTGCTAGGTGAAGAGGCGGATGGTGTCGCCGGGCAGGTTGCTAGGTGAAGAGGCGGATGGTGGCGTCCGCCCCAGACGAGAAGATCCACGGCTGTGTGGGGTGAAAGGTCACATCCAGGACGCCCAGGTCCCGTGTGATGGCGTGACCTCGGAGGACCTTCACCGGGACGATGAGCGGGTTCTGCAGCAGGTCGCTGAGGAGAAGGGGGCGGAGTCAGCAAGGACACAGGCCTGTGCAAGCGAGGGAGGCTGACAGTCTCTGCTTTTAACACCTTTCCACTCTCTCTCTCTCTCTCTCTCTCTCCTCTCTCTCTCTCTCTCGCTCTCTCTCATCTCCTCTCTCGCTCTCTCTCTCTCTCTCTCTCTCTCCTCTCTCTCTCTCTCTCTCTCTCTCTCTCTCTCTCTCTCTCTCTCTCTCTCTCTCTCTCTCTCTCTCAAGAGGCTTTCTCTGAGGTGGACTAGAGCCGGTCTTGACGGATCCAGACAGAACATCAATCAGCTGATCCACTGAGACAGCCGGATCGCAGTGGATGAATTCTAATGAGCATCAATCAAAACAGCTGCTCCATGATTGATGGAGGAACCCGGACCCAGTGGGTGGAAGGTTTACTGACCCCTGGGTTCTACCATGTGGACCCGGCTCCCAGTTCTGCTCCTTCTCTCGTTTCAATGTAATTTCATTGTATTGCTACATGTGGACTGATGACTGTTCCTCCTGTAGCCTCTGGACCCATGTTTAATATGACTGTATGTAGAGACAAGAACCTGTCGTCCCTGTCTCCTTCTCTCTCTGTCCCCTCACCCCCAACCAGACAGCAGGAAGACCACCTCTGAGCCGGTTCTGCAGGGTTCTCCTCTGGAGCCTGGTTCTGCAGGGTTTTCTCCTCTGAGCCTGGTTCTGCAGGGTTCTTCCTCTGAGCCTGGTTCTGCAGGGCTCTTGCTCAAGGGATCTGTTGGGTTTTCTCTGTCAAGCGGTCTAGAAACCACCATGTTGGTAACTGGCACTTTATAAATAAGCTGAATTGAATGGCGAGCGTGTTCCTGTGTGTTCAGGTTAGGAGTCGGGTGGAACTGAATACCTCGGACGCACTGGAAGCCCTGGTTCTGCTCCTGGTGTCTCTACAGCTCACACTTGCTGATCATTCCTGACCTCCATCTGCAGAACACCGGAGAACCGCAGCACCGCCTCCCGTCACTGCAGTTCAATTCAGCTTTATTTATAAAGCGCCAAATACAGTCATTTCTGGAGACTGTTCTAGACAAAACCACCGTTCTACAAGAACCAGAAAGGAGAGGAGAAACCTGCAGAACCAGACCCAGAGGAGGAGACTTCCTGCAGAACCAGACCAGAGGAGACTTCCTGCAGAACCAGACTCAGAGGAGACTTCCTGCAGAACCAGACCCAGAGGAGACTTCCTGCAGAACCAGACTCAGAGGAGAATTTCTGCTGCAGTGGGGATGAGGAGACAGCAGGAGAGACAGACTGACGGACAATGTTGTCCATCTTGTCCCGGTGCTGTTCTATAGCTGTGGATCAGATCCGGGGAAGGAGCTCAGAACTCCTGGTTCTGACGGTTGAACCACGGTTCTCCATCGTTAAGAGAAACTTTGGCATCAAAGCAGAAAAGAAACCACATCAGATTCTAGTTTCTGACAGAGAAACAGAGTTCCGCCTCCTCTGACCTCCTGACCTCCAACAGAATGTACCTCAATACTACACTGTGTGTGTGTGTGTGTGTGCGTGTGTGTGTGTATGTGGTCCGGGTTTTCCTATGGTTGTGGGGACATTTTGTCTCCACAACCATAGGAAAACCCGGCACAATGCCATTTGTGGGGAAATTTCTTGGGTCCTAATGAGGAGAAACAGTGTTTTCTTGACCATGTTGTTGTTACTGAAAACAGTAAAAGTGCAAAAACATTTCTTTAGGGTTCGGCTGTGGTCTGGTCTGGGCTAGGGTTAGGAGTTAGACATGAATGGGAGTCAATGGAAGGTCCCCACAAGAATGGGAAACCCAAACTGTGTGTGTGTGTGTGTGTGTGTGTGTGTGTGTGTGTGTGTGTGTGTGTGTGCATGAGTTACTTGTAAACAGTGGCGTGACAGACGATCACTGATCCATCGTCAGACGCCGAGGCGAACAGCGGGTAGACTCGGTGATAGGCCACGCCCCTTACCGCCTTCTTATGGTGTCTGCACACAGAGGACAGGACAGAGGACAAGAGACAGGTGGGAGACGGGGTGAGGACGGGTGAGGACAGGTGAGGACGGGTGAGGACAGGTGAGGACGGGTGAGGACAGGTGAGGACAGGTGAGGACGGGTGAGGACAGGTGAGGATGTCCCCCAGCTGCATACCGTAGCATCTTGTAGGGTTTGGTGGACAGGTCCAGGTCAAACCAGCTCAGGCCGGCAGTCGTAGCTTCCACAGATCACATGGTCGCCTGCAGACACAGGGACAGGTGAGACAGGTGAGTCATCAGGTGAGTCGTCAGGTGAGTCAGGTGAGACAGGTGAGACAGGTGAGTCAGGTGAGACAGGTGAGTCGTCAGGTGAGTCAGGTGAGACAGGTGAGTCATCAGGTGAGTCAGGTGAGACAGGTGAGACAGGTGAGTCAGGTGAGACAGGTGAGTCAGGTGAGTCAGGTGAGACAGGTGAGTCGTCAGGTGAGTCAGGTGAGACAGGTGAGTCGTCAGGTGAGTCAGGTGAGACAGGTGAGACAGGTGAGTCGTCAGGTGAGTCAGGTGAGTCAGGTGAGACAGGTGAGTCATCAGGTGAGTCAGGTGAGACAGGTGAGTCATCAGGTGAGTCATCAGGTGAGTCAGGTGAGACAGGTGAGTCATCAGGTGAGTCAGGTGAGACAGGTGAGTCATCAGGTGAGACAGGTGAGTCAGGTGAGACAGGTGAGACAGGTGAGTCGTCAGGTGAGTCAGGTGAGACAGGTGAGTCAGGTGAGACAGGTGAGACAGGTGAGTCGTCAGGTGAGTCAGGTGAGACAGGTGAGTCGTCAGGTGAGTCAGGTGAGACAGGTGAGACAGGTGAGTCAGGTGAGTCGTCAGGTGATTCAGGTGAGACAGGTGAGTCGTCAGGTGAGTCATCAGGTGAGTCATCAGGTGAGTCGTCAGGTGAGTTGTCAGGTGAGACAGGTGAGTCAGGTGAGACAGGTGAGTCAGGTGAGACAGGTGAGACAGGTGAGTCAGGTGAGACAGGTGAGACAGGTGAGACAGGTGAGTCGTCAGGTGAGTCAGGTGAGACAGGTGAGTCAGGTGAGTCGTCAGGTGAGACAGGTGAGTCGTCGGGTGAGTCAGGTGAGTCGTCAGGTGAGTCAGGTGAGACAGGTGAGTCGTCAGGTGAGACAGGTGAGTCGTCAGGTGAGACAGGTGAGTTCATCAGGTGAGTCATCAGGTGAGTCGTCAGGTGAGTTGTCAGGTGAGACAGGTGAGTCGTCAGGTGAGTCAGGTGAGACAGGTGAGTCAGGTGAGACAGGTGAGTCAGGTGAGTCGTCAAGTGAGTCAGGTGAGACAGGTGAGTCAGGTGAGTCGTCAGGTGAGACAGGTGAGTCGTCGGGTGAGTCAGGTGAGTCGTCAGGTGATTCAGGTGAGACCGGTGAGTCGTCAGGTGAGACAGGTGAGTCATCAGGTGAGTCATCAGGTGAGTCGTCAGGTGAGTTGTCAGGTGAGGACAGGTGAGTCGTCAGGTGAGACAGGTGAGTCGTCAGGTGAGACAGGTGAGTCGTCAGGTGAGTCAGGTGAGTCGTCAGGTGATTCAGGTGAGACAGGTGAGACAGGTGAGTCGTCAGGTGAGACAGGTGAGTCGTCAGGTGAGACAGGTGAGTCGTCAGGTGAGTCAGGTGAGTCGTCAGGTGAGACAGGGTGAGTTCGTCAGGTGAGTCATCAGGTGAGTCGTCAGGTGAGACAGTGAGTCGTCAGGTGAGGACAGGTGAGTCAGGTGAGGCAGGTGAGACAGGGGAGTCGTCAGGGGCGTCAGGTGAGACAGGTGAGACAGGCCTCCGGTGGGCGGAGTCTCCTGGTGGGCGGAGCCTTCTCGTACCTCCCGGGTGGACGGCCAGGCTGGAGATCCACTTGGAGTTGGCCTGCAGCTTCTTGGTCATCTCCTGCTTGAGCAGGTTGTAGATCCGGACCGAGCGCTGTGTGGCGACCAGGAAGTAGGGCCGGACCGGGTGGAAGGACACGCGCTGGACCAGACCCTTGTTCCTCCGGAACGGGTTCTGGCTCCGCCTGCGGCTCAGCTGGTGGACGAACACCTGCTGGTGGCTGGAGTGGTCCGGCATCACGGACGCCAGGTAGTCTCCTTTGGCGTGCCACGCCACCTGCTGGACAGCCTGAGACGACCAATCAGAGCGCAGGTCAGAAGAGACGGGCGGGACGGGCGGCCAGGCGGCTCGCTGCTGCTGCTCACTTTAGGATGACGGATCTTCAGGCGGACGCCCTGCCGTAGCTCCTCCCCCTCTGTCTCACACCACACTAGCTCCGCCCCTTCTGCTGGCTCCGCCTCCTGGTGACCCCCCAGGAGGCGCTCTGATGAGGACAGCACCTGCTTGTCGGCCAGGCCGGGAGACAGGACCAGGACGAGCGTGTCCCTGACGGAGACAGGTGAGAGAAAGTCCGTGTCTTCATTGTCTCAGAGGACCAAACGTCTCCGTGTGGGACACACCGAGTCCCCACGGCTCCGCTCTTCAGCGCTCTGCAGAGAACCCGCGGTTCTGAGCTCCTCTTCTTCAGCCTGCTTCACTGCACAAACCTCAGAGAACCATCTCTGCGTTCTCTACCTTCTACACAGATGGCGTTCTAACTGTGGTCGTCCCGCCAAGCGGCAGAACCAGACCCGGACCCTGGAGCAACAGAACCAGACCCGGACCCTGGAGCAACAGAACCAGACCCGGACCCTGGAGGCTCAAACTGCTAAAAACATTTCATCTTCCAAAAACACTTCATGAGAACCAGGTTCCTCTGGAGGAACCGACCCCAGAATTTATTTGATCAACTGAGAACAACAGTTCGACGACTACAGCCAGAGAACCGACGACTACACCCGAACAGACAACCGACGACTACACCCGAACAGAGAACTGACGACTACACCCGAACAGAGAACCGACGACTACACCCGAACAGAGAACCGACGACTACACCCCAACAGACAACCGACGACTACACCCCAACAGACAACTGACGACTACACCCGAACAGACAACCGACGACTACACCCCAACAGAGAACTGACGACTACATCCGAACAGAGAACTGACGACTACACCCGAACAGAGAACCGACGACTACACCCAGAGAACCGTCAACTACACCCGAAAAGACAACCGACAACTACACCCGAACAGAGAACCGACAACTACACCGGAACAGAGAACCGACGACTACACCCCAACAGAAAACCGACGACTACACCCCAACAGAGAACCGACAACTACACCCCAACAGACAACCCACAACTACACCCCATCAGAGAACCGAGGACTACACCCGAACAGAGAACCGACGACTACACCGAGAACTGACGACTACACCTGAACAGAGAACTGATGACTACACCCGAACAGACAACCGATGACTACACCCGAACAGACAACCGACGACTACACCTGAAAAGACAACCGACGACTACACCCGAACAGACAACTGATGACTACACGCGAACAGAGAACCGACGACTACACGCGAACAGAGAACCGACGACTACACCCGAACAGACAACCGACGACTACACCTGAACAGACAACCGACGACTACATCGCAACAGAGAAGTGACGACTACACCCCAACAGAGAACTGACGACTACACCCGAACAGACAACTGACGACTACACCCCAACAGAGAACTGACGACTACACCCGAACAGAGAACCGACGACTACACCCAGAGAACCGTCAACTACACCCGAAAGACAACCGACAACTACACCCGAACAGAGAACCGACAACTACACCGGAACAGAGAACCGACGACTACACCCCAACAGAGAACCGATGACTACACCCCAACAGAGAACCGACAACTACACCCCAACAGACAACCCACAACTACACCCCAACAGAGAACCGAGGACTACACCCCAATAGAGAACCAACGACTACACCCGAATAGACAACCCACAACTACACGCGAACAGAGAACCGTCGACTACACCCGAACAGACAACCGACGACTACACCCGAACAGAGAACCGACGACTACACCCGAACAGACAACCGACGACTACACCCGAACAGAGAACTGACGAATACATCCCAACAGAGAAGTGACGACTACACCCTAACAGAGAACCGACGACTACACCCGGAGAACTGTCGACTACCCCCGAACAGACAACCGACGACGACACCACAACAGAGAACCGACGACTACACCCGAACAGACAACCCACAACTACACCCCAACAGAGAACCGACGACTACACCCCAACAGAGAACCGACGACTACACCCCAACAGAGAACCGACGACTACACCCGAACAGACAACCCACAACTACACCCCAACAGAGAACCGACGACTACACCCGAACAGAGAACCCACAACTACACCGAGAACCGACGACTACACCCGAACAGAGAACTGATGACTACACCCGAACAGACAACCGATGACTACACCTGAAAAGACAACCGACGACTACACCCGAACAGACAACTGACGACTACACGCGAACAGAGAACCGACGACTACACCCAAACAGACAACCGACGACTACACCTGAACAGACAACCGACGACTACACCTGAACAGACAACCGACGACTACATCGCAACAGAGAAGTGACGACTACACCCCAACAGAGAACCGACGACTACACCCAGAGAACTGTCAACTACACCCGAACAGACAACCGACGACTACACCTGAACAGAACAGAGACACCAGAGAACCGACGGACGGCGGGACGGGTTCTTACAGCGCCGCAGCCAGCAGGCAGACGGCCGGGTTGGGGTTCCAGGCGACGCTCTTCACGGCTCCGCCCACCTGGACGGTCTTCAGGCAGCGAGACGAGCAAACCTCCCAGAGCCTGATGGAGCCGTCGTCACTGCCTGCAACACAAACACCTCCACCTTACTGACTCCACCCACCTCCACCTTACTGACTCCACCCACCTCCACCTTACCGACTCCACCCACCCACACCTTACTGACTCCACCTTACTGACTCCACCCCCAATGCAGCCATGTTACCTGAAGCGAGCCACTGTCCTGTTGGAGACACGCTGATGGAGCGGATCAGACCGCTGTGACCTCGATACACCTACACACACACACACACACACACACACACACACACACACACACACACACACACACACACAGAGTTAAGTGATGATGTTGTTCCTGCGTGACCTGTTATCCGGAATGTGGAGAAGTCGTGGTGGAGAAGGTTGCTGTGTGTGTGTGTGTGTGTGTGTGTGTGTGTGTGTGTGTGTGTGTGTGCGTGCGTGTGTACCAGAGACTGCGTGGTGGGGAACGGCTGCAGGTCTCGGGGTTTGGGCAGTTTGGGGATCAGGTCCTCGGGGTTAACGTTGACCTGCAGACAGAGACACAGGCTTCAGCTCGGCCGCCCCCCCTGCTGGTCTGGACAGGAAGTGCAGGAGGTACCCTCATCTTCCTCTGCCGGGGACACAGGTACAGGTCCAGGCAGCGCTCGAACCGCTCGTGGATGAAACGAGGGAACGCCGGAACCTGGCGGAGGGTGGAGAACCTCCTCGGGACGAACGGCAGCTTCCTGTCGGACGGATCCTGCTGCTCCCACAGAGCTTTCTGTATGGACAGGGCAGAGGACAGGGCAGAGGACAGGTGAGAGGACAGGGCAGAGGACAGGGCAGAGGACAGGTGAGAGGACAGGGCAGAGGACAGGTGAGAGGACAGGTGAGAGGACAGGGCAGAGGACAGGTGAGAGGACAGGTGAGAGGACAGGTGAGAGGACAGGTGAGAGGACAGGGCAGAGGACAGGGCAGAGGACAGGTGAGAGGACAGGGCAGAGGACAGGTGAGAGGACAGGGCAGAGGACAGGTGAGAGGACAGGGCAGAGGACAGGGCAGAGGACAGGGCAGAGGACAGGGCAGAGGACAGGGGACCAGGTGTCAGACCTCCTCCTCAGTGAACAGGTACTCCGGGGGGGGGTTGTAGGACTCCTCGTGTCCAGGGAGACGGATCTTGGGAGCAGGCAGGTGCATCCTGTGTCGGACCGGACTGGACGGGTCCTCGGAGGCCCACAGGTCGTAGTAGCGCCCCCTGCTGTCCTCCTCCACCCGGCGAGGCTTGATCCAGCCCATCTTGATGGCGTGGACCAGTTTGGAGACCTGCGGGCGGAGAAGACGGCGGCGGCGGGACCTGATGAGACGGACCGGGTCGGCCAGTGTGGACGGGAAGACGGACGGTCTGTCCTACCTTCTGCTTCTCCAGCAGAGACGGGATGAAGCTGCGCTTGTCGGCCGGTCTGTTGGTCACCGGATGGATCATCAGCTCGCTGCTGAAGAACTCCACCGCCGGCTGGACGGGGGACGGGGGACGGGGGACGGGACAGGAGGCAAGGGTTAGACAACACACCCCACCAGGCAATGGCCCAGGTCCAGGTCCAGGTCCAGAGACAGTCAGAGAGTTGGTCCAGGTCCAGGTCCAGGTCCAGAGACCTGCTCTTGGAGCTCCAATCAGACCTCAGCCTGGTCTAAACCTGGACGCTCCCTTCTGCTCCTGGTCTTCAGCCTCAGCAGGATTCCTGTTACCGGGGTCTGGAGCGGTGAGATAAAGACCTAGAACCCCTGGACTCTGGAACCCGGAACACTCTGGATGCACATGTTTCCAGAAGTTGACCGAGAGCTGCCGTTCTGCAAACTGGATCATTCCACAGCAGACCTGGTCTGCGAGAACGCTCTGAAGAGCTCCTCAAGAAAACCAGGTTTCAAAGGACATCAGGAGGAAAAACCACCGACGTACAGACGGTCTGAAACACCCCGGGAGTGAGAGACAGCCAGAGTCAGAGAGAGAGAGAGAGAGAGAGAGAGAGTCAGAGAGAAAGAATCAGACAGTCAGAGTGAGGCAGTCAGAGTGAGAGAGAGACAGAGAGAGAGTGACAGAGTCAGAGAGAGAGAGAGAGAGAGAGAGTCAGAGAGAAAGAGTCAGACAGTCAGAGTGAGGCAGTCAGAGTGAGAGAGAGACAGAGAGAGAGTGACAGTCAGAGAGAGAGAGTCAGAGTGAGAGAGAGACAGAGAGAGAGTGACAGAGTCAGAGAGAGAGAGTCAGAGTGAGAGAGTCAGAGTGTCAGAGTGAGAGTCAGAGAGAGAGTGACAGAGTCAGAGTGAGAGTGTCAGAGTGAGAGTGACAGAGTCAGAGAGAGAGAGTCAGAGTGAGAGAGAGACAGAGAGAGAGTGACAGAGTCAGAGAGAGAGAGTCAGAGTGAGAGAGTCAGAGTGTCAGAGTGAGAGTCAGAGAGAGAGTGACAGAGTCAGAGTGAGAGTGTCAGAGTGAGAGTGACAGAGTCAGAGAGAGAGAGTCAGAGTGAGAGAGAGACAGAGAGAGAGTGACAGAGTCAGAGAGAGAGAGTCAGAGTGAGAGAGTCAGAGTGTCAGAGTGAGAGTCAGAGAGAGAGTGACAGAGTCAGAGTGAGAGTGTCAGAGTGAGAGTGACAGAGTCAGAGAGAGAGAGTCAGAGAGAGAGAGAGTCAGAGTGAGAGAGTCAGAGAGAGAGAGTCAGAGAGAGAGAGCCAGAGAGAGAGTGAGCCACAGTGAGGGTGTCAGAGTGAGCCCTTCAGAGTGAGAGATAGTCAGAGAGAGAGAGAGTCAGAGAGAGCGAGTGTCAGAGTGAGAGTGTCAGAGTGAGAGTGTCAGAGTGAGCGAGTCAGAGTGAGCGAGTCAGAGTGAGCGAGTCAGAGTGAGCAAGTCAGAGTGAGAGTGTCAGAGTGAGAGTCAGAGTGAGAGTGTCAGAGTGAGCGAGTCAGAGTGAGAGTGTCAGAGTGAGCGAGTCAGAGTGAGAGTGTCAGAGTGAGTGTCAGAGTGAGAGAGTCAGAGTGAGCGAGTCAGAGTGAGCGAGTCAGAGTGAGAGTGTCAGAGTGAGTGTCAGAGTGAGAGTGTCAGAGTGAGCGAGTCAGAGTGAGAGTGTCAGAGTGAGCGAGTCAGAGTGAGAGTGTCAGAGTGAGCGAGTCAGAGTGAGAGTGTCAGAGTGAGAGTGTCAGAGTGAGCGAGTCAGAGTGAGAGAGTCAGAGTGAGAGTCAGAGTGAGAGTGTCAGAGTGAGCGAGTCAGAGTGAGAGTGTCAGAGTGAGCGAGTCAGAGTGAGAGTGTCAGAGTGAGTGTCAGAGTGAGAGTGTCAGAGTGAGCGAGTCAGAGTGAGCGAGTCAGAGTGAGCGAGTCAGAGTGAGAGTGTCAGAGTGAGTGTCAGAGTGAGAGTGTCAGAGTGAGCGAGTCAGAGTGAGAGTGTCAGAGTGAGCGAGTCAGAGTGAGAGTGTCAGAGTGAGAGTGTCAGAGTGAGCGAGTCAGAGTGAGAGAGTCAGAGTGAGAGTCAGAGTGAGAGTGTCAGAGTGAGCGAGTCAGAGTGAGAGTGTCAGAGTGAGAGTGTCAGAGTGAGCGAGTCAGAGTGAGAGTGTCAGAGTGAGCGAGTCAGAGTGAGAGTGTCAGAGTGAGCGAGTCAGAGTGAGTGTCAGAGTGAGCGAGTCAGAGTGAGTGTCAGAGTGAGCGAGTCAGAGTGAGAGCGTCAGAGTGAGCGAGTCAGAGTGAGTGTCAGAGTGAGAGTGTCAGAGTGAGTGTCAGAGTGAGCGAGTCAGAGTGAGAGAGTCAGAGTGAGAGTGTCAGAGTGAGCGAGTCAGAGTGAGAGTGTCAGAGTGAGCGAGTCAGAGTGAGAGTGTCAGAGTGAGAGTGTCAGAGTGAGCGAGTCAGAGTGAGAGTGTCAGAGTGAGAGTGTCAGAGTGAGCGAGTCAGAGTGAGAGTGTCAGAGTGAGAGTGTCAGAGTGAGCGAGTGTACAGCAGTGGCTCCACAGGGGAACCAGGTCCTGCTTACAGCCCCGCCATGTAGGACAGAAGAAGAAGAACTGGAGGCGGAGTCGAGCGAACCTGGTGCTCGTTGAAGTTCAGGTCTCCGAACTGGCCCCGCTGCAGGCGGTTCACCAGGGCCACCTGCTCGTCCGACAGAACCAGGTCCCGGCCGGTCTGCCCATCCTGAACGGTTCTCCTGCACACACGCCACATTAGCGTAACGCTAGCAGCGGGGGTCAGTAGCATCATGCTCGCATCACGCCGGGACTCTCACCAGTAGTCCGGGTTCTCCATTTTCTCCAGGAAGTCATCGAGCTCATCCTTGTTCCTGATTGGCTTGTAGATCTTCTTCCCATCCAGGTTATAGCCGATGTGAGGAAAGTCTTTGTACCACTCCATGGGAACGTTCCCCACCGTGTTCCTGATGTCCTGCAGAGGCCACAAGCAGACCGGCATCACGGAGAACCCAGAACCCAGAGAGCCTGGAGGACCGGCCGCTACCTCTTCGTCTGACGAGTCCTGTTCATACTCATCCTGGTGCTCATCTCCTACGTTCACACGTCCATCCTCCTGCTGCTCGTCTCCTACGTTCACACGTCCATCCTCCTGCTGCTCGTCTCCTACGTTCACACGTCCATCCTCCTGCTGCTCAATCTGCAGGTAGAAAACTACTCAGGTGACGTTCAAGGACCAAATCAGCCAATCAGTTGTCAGCATCACACAAAGGCAAATTCCAATCAGCAGACTGGGTCCCACCTCCTCGTCATCCTCATCCTCCTCGTCATCACTCCCAGAGTCCTCCAGTCCTGAGAAGACACTGTCCTCACTGTCAGACAGGTCTTCATCATCCTCATCCTCTTTTCCAGGCTTCGCGTTGAAGCTAAAGATCTGAAAAGGAAACAGATCCATTAAAACAGAGCTTCAGAATCCACCAGGAGATCCGCCAAGATCCCGAGGAATGAAGACTCTGGGGCTACATCACTGTGAGCGAGGCTACGTCACTGTGACCGAGGCTACGTCACTGACCGAGGCTACGTCACTGACCGAGGCTACGTCACTGTGACTGACCGAGGCTACGTCACTGACCGAGGCTACGTCACTGTGACTGACCGAGGCTACGTCACTGTGACCGAGGCTACGTCACTGACCGAGGCTACGTCACTGACCGAGGCTACGTCACTGTGACCGAGGCTACGTCACTGTGACTGACCGAGGCTACGTCACTGTGACTGACCGAGGCTACGTCACTGACTGAGGCTACGTCACTGTGACTGACCGAGGCTACGTCACTGACCGAGGCTACGTCACTGTGAGCGAGGCTACGTCACTGTGACCGAGGCTACGTCACTGTGACTGACCGAGGCTACGTCACTGACCGAGGCTACGTCACTGTGACCGAGGCTACGTCACTGTGACTGACCGAGGCTACGTCACTGTGACTGACCGAGGCT
Organism: Salarias fasciatus; assembly: GCF_902148845.1. NCBI lineage: Eukaryota > Metazoa > Chordata > Actinopteri > Blenniiformes > Blenniidae > Salarias > Salarias fasciatus. The sequence continues at coordinate 255,383 of NW_021941232.1, forward strand.
ACGTCACTGACCGAGGCTACGTCACTGTGACCGAGGCTACGTCACTGTGACTGACCGAGGCTACGTCACTGTGACCGAGGCTACGTCACTGTGACTGACCGAGGCTACGTCACTGTGACCGAGGCTACGTCACTGTGACTGACCGAGGCTACGTCACTGTGACTGACCGAGGCTACGTCACTGTGACCGAGGCTACGTCACTGTGACCGAATCTACGTCACTGTGACCGAGGCTACGTCACTGTGACTGACCGAGGCTACGTCACTGTGACTGACCGAGGCTACGTCACTGTGACTGACCGAGGCTACGTCACTGTGACCGAGGCTACGTCACTGTGACCGAGGCTACGTCACTGTGACTGACCGAGGCTACGTCACTGTGACCGAGGCTACGTCACTGTGACCGAGGCTACGTCACTGTGACCGAGGCTACGTCACTGTGACTGACCGAGGCTACGTCACTGTGACTGACCGAGGCTACGTCACTGACCGAGGCTACGTCACTGTGACCGAGGCTACGTCACTGTGACCGAGGCTACGTCACTGTGACTGACCGAGGCTACGTCACTGACCGAGGCTACGTCACTGTGACCGAGGCTACGTCACTGTGACTGACCGAGGCTACGTCACTGTGACCGAGGCTACATCACTGTGACTGACCGAGGCTACGTCACTGTGACTGACCGAGGCTACGTCACTGACCGAGGCTACGTCACTGTGACTGACCAAGGCTACGTCACTGACCGAGGCTACGTCACTGTGACTGACCGAGGCTACGTCACTGACCGAGGCTACGTCACTGTGACCGAGGCTACGTCACTGTGACTGACCGAGGCTACGTCACTGTGACCGAGGCTACGTCACTGTGACTGACCGAGGCTACGTCACTGTGACTGACCGAGGCTACGTCACTGTGACTGACCGAGGCTACGTCACTGTGACTGACCGAGGCTACGTCACTGTGACCGAGGCTACGTCACTGTGACTGACCGAGGCTACGTCACTGTGACTGACCGAGGCTACGTCACTGTGACCGAGGCTACGTCACTGTGACTGACCGAGGCTACGTCACTGTGACTGACCGAGGCTACGTCACTGACCGAGGCTACGTCACTGTGACCGAGGCTACGTCACTGTGACCGAGGCTACGTCACTGTGACCGAGGCTACGTCACTGTGACTGACCGAGGCTACGTCACTGACCGAGGCTACGTCACTGTGACCGAGGCTACGTCACTGTGACTGACCGAGGCTACGTCACTGTGACCGAGGCTACATCACTGTGACTGACCGAGGCTACGTCACTGTGACTGACCGAGGCTACGTCACTGACCGAGGCTACGTCACTGTGACTGACCAAGGCTACGTCACTGACCGAGGCTACGTCACTGTGACCGAGGCTACGTCACTGACCGAGGCTACGTCACTGTGACCGAGGCTACGTCACTGTGACTGACCGAGGCTACGTCACTGTGACCGAGGCTACGTCACTGTGACCGAGGCTACGTCACTGTGACCGAGGCTACGTCACTGTGACTGACCGAGGCTACGTCACTGTGACTGACCGAGGCTACGTCACTGTGACTGACCGAGGCTACGTCACTGTGACCGAGGCTACGTCACTGTGACTGACCGAGGCTACGTCACTGTGACTGACCGAGGCTACGTCACTGTGACCGAGGCTACGTCACTGTGACTGACCGAGGCTACGTCACTGTGACTGACCGAGGCTACGTCACTGTGACCGACAGAATCCAGGTTCATCTTTCACCCTCAGCGTCGCTGTGTTGAGGAAGTGTGTGTTGCTCCAGTCGGGACTGTTGTGTTCTGTTCACACTGCGTCGCCTCAAAGCCCCCCGCTGCCCCGCTACTCCGCTGTCCGGCTCCACTCCCGCTCCGGGCGCAGCTCCTCTTCTTCCTCCTCCTCCACCCACCTCCTCCTCCTCCTCCTCCTCGCTGCTCCTCTTCTTCGCTGTGTTTTCTTTTCTTTTCTTCATCTTCGCGTCGCTCCGCATGTTTCTGCTCTCCTCCATAGCACCACGTGGGTCAGGGGTCAGGGGTCAGAGCAGCTTTGCTCGGCCTCTTCCGCCCCCTGCCGGTGTGGATGTAGTGTTACTGCTACAGAAAATATAGTTGAAGCGAGAAAATTTAAACAAAAACTACCGTGGAGACGCGGAGATTTATATTTATTTTAAGCAAAAACATAAAAAATAAAAGCAAAACACACAAACAAAGACAAGTGAACTGGTGAGACCAGGACTGCTCCTGCAGCGTCTCCGACCTGAGGGACACTTTCAGACGTCAGTGAACACGAAGTGAGCGTGTCTCACTGTGTCAACTTCAAGATAGTTTCACCATTAGCGTGTCGTCACGCCCATTTCAACCTGAACACCACCTGCCGACCACCTGTCCTCTGCTGGGTGACAGAGGACAGTGGACACGGAGACCGGTCCATTCAGGGACACTGGGAGAGACCACAACTCATCCTGGACATGTCTGGGATTTCTGGCCCCCAGAAAGGACGAGTGGACAGAACACTGTCCGTGCTCAGGATGTCCAGCTTCACTGTGGAGGTCAGAGGTCACGGCCACCTTCTGTCCCCATGACAAGAGGAGACATGGGACTGTCTCTCCGTCACAGCAGAAGAACCTCTGAAAGTAAAGGTGGAGACAAGAGCGGGGATGAGGGTGGAGGTGGGAGGAGCTGGAATGAGGGTGGAGGTGGGAGGAGCTCAGAGAGGAGCTCACCTCCACCCCCCCCCCCCCCCCCCCCCCCCCCCCGCTCTGAACGCGCATTCGTGCCCCCCATACACTTGATATCCCCCCCCTGAGACGAATGTCTGGCGACGGGTCTGGTCCTGATTGGGAGCAGGTGGTCTGTCCAGCGGTCCTGACGGGGTCTCCGGCGCTGTCCTCACCAGCTGACATGAGGACAGGAGTCCACTGGGGGGCGCTCCAGCCCAAGGCCCCTTACTGTACTGTGTGTGCGGATTGTTTTATTTCTTTTCTCATTATGCTTTTTAAGGCTGTTCATGAAATCCTAGACAGACTTCGTGGACACCCTTCCGACTGTTGTCAGAATTAATCTGGACTTAAAACCAATTCCTGTCCCGTGACGTCACGGAGCGACAAAACGTCTGCGTTATGTTTGTGCTACGTCATCACGCTGCGCCAGAGGGGGATTACGTACTTTGTTTGTTTGCAGTTTCTGAGTTTTCCTTTTCTTTGTGTGTGTGTTGGGGTGTGTTTGGACAAAGTTTTCTGAACCCGCACAGACCCTCCGACACCCGCAGAGACCCGCAGAGACCCGGATCTCGGCTGACGGGCCCGGGCCAGTCGGCAGTCGGCAGTTTGGAGCGCTTTGCGGGGCTAGCTGTTAGCATCGTTAGCAGGGATTAGCAGCGGGGCGCCGCTGTGATGGAGTTCCTGGCAGGAGGACAGCAGCTGCTGGCCGCGGGACAGCCGCCGAGCGGAGGCAGCGTCCCGGCCTTCCTCACCAAGCTCTGGACCCTGGTGGAGGACCCGGAAACGGACCCGCTGATCTGCTGGAGCCCGGTAACTGTTAGCTCGGGTTGACAGCTGAGTAGTGTTTAAACAGAGGCGAGCTGCGCCGCTCCGGGCCAGACCAGACAGACGGTCTGAGTAGCAGGGGTGCTGGCAGTGTGGGGGCCGGAGGATTACCGCCGGACCTGCGCAGCTCAGCGCTAACTGGAGGAAAACTGGTAGAAACTAGTGGGTAACTAGTGGGTAACTGGCGGATAACTATTGGGTAACTGGTGGGATAACTACTGGATAACTATTGGGTGACTGTTGGGTAACTAGTGGACAACTGGTGGGTAACTAGTGGATAACTGGTGGATAACTAATGGATGACTGGTGGATAACTAGTGGATAACTGGTGGATAACTATTGGGTAACTGGTGGATAACTAGTGGATAACTGGTGGATAACTAATGGATGACTGGTGGATAACTAGTGGGTAACTGGTGGATAACTAGTGGGTAACTGGTGGGTAACTAGTGGGTAACTAGTGGGTAACTGGTGGATAACTAGTGGATAACTGGTGGATAACTAGTGGATAACTATTGGGTAACTGGCGGATAACTATTGGGTAACTGGTGGATAACTAGTGGGTAACTGGTAGGTAACTAGTGGGTAACTGGTGGGTAAATGGGTAACTGGTGGATAACTAGTGGATAACTGGTGGATAACTAGTGGATAACTATTGGATAACTGGCGGATAACTATTGGGTAACTGGTGGATAACTACTGGATAACTATTGGGTGACTGTTGGGTAACTAGTGGACAACTGGTGGGTAACTAGTGGATAACTGGTGGATAACTAATGGATGACTGGTGGATAACTAGTGGATAACTGGTGGATAACTAATGGATGACTGGTGGATAACTAGTGAATAACTATTGGGTAACTGGTGGATAACTAGTGGGTAACTGGTAGGTAACTAGTGGGTAACTGGTGGGTAAATGGGTAACTGGTGGATAACTAGTGGATAACTGGTGGATAACTAGTGGATAACTATTGGGTAACTGGCGGATAACTATTGGGTAACTGGTGGATAACTAGTGGGTAACTGGTAGGTAACTAGTGGGTAACTGGTGGGTAAATGGGTAACTGGTGGATAACTAGTGGATAACTGGTGGATAACTAGTGGATAACTATTGGATAACTGGCGGATAACTATTGGGTAACTGGTGGTTAACTAGTGGATAACTATTGGGTGACTAGTGGGTAACTAGTGGATAACTGGTGGATAACTAATGGATAACTGGTGGATAACTAGTGGATAACTATTGGGTAACTGGTGGATAACTAGTGGACAACTGGTGGGTAACTAGTGTATAACTGGTGGATAACTAGTGGACAACTGGTGGGTAACTAGTTGATAACTGGTGGATAACTAATGGATGACTGGTGGATAACTAGTGAATAACTATTGGGTAACTGGTGGATAACTAGTGGGTAACTGGTGGGTAACTGGTGGGTAACTGGGTAACTGGTGGATAACTATTGGGTGACTAGTGGGTAACTAGTGGATAACTGTGGATAACTAATGGATAACTGTGGATAACTAGTGGATAACTATTGGGTAACTGGTGGATAACTAGTGGGTAACTGATGGATAACTAGTGGGTAACTATTGGGTAACTGGTGGATAACTAGTGGGTAACTGGTGAGTAACTGGGTAACTGGTGGATAACTAGTGGATAACTGGTGGATAACTAGTGGATAACTATTGGGTAACTGGCGGATAACTATTGGGTAACTGGTGGATAGCTAGTGGATAACTATTGGGTGACTAGTGGGTAACTGGTGGATAACTGTGGATAACTATTGGGTAACTGGTGGATAACTAGTGGGTAACTGGTGAATAACTAGTGGGTAACTGGTGGGTAACTGGGTAACTGGTGGATAACTAGTGGATAACTGGTGGATAACTAGTGGATAACTAATGGATAACTGGTGGATAACTAGTGAATAACTGTTGGGTAACTAGTGGATAACTGGTGGGTAACTGGTGGATAACTAGTGGATAACTAATGGATAACTGGTGGGTAACTAGTGGATAACTGGTGGATAACTAATGGATAACTGGATAACTGGTGGGTAACTAGTGAATAACTGTTGGGTAACTAGTGGATAACTGGTGGATAACTAGTGGATAACTGGTGGATAACTGGTGGATAACTAGTGGATAACTGGTGGGTAACTAGTGGATAACTGGTGGATAACTAATGGATAACTGGTGGGTAACTAGTGAATAACTGTTGGGTAACTAGTGGATAACTGGTGGATAACTAGTGGATAACTGGTGGATAACTGGTGGATAACTAGTGTGGATAACTGGTGGGTAACTAGTGGATAACTGGTGGATAACTAGTGAATAACTGTTGGGTAACTAGTGGATAACTGGTGGATAACTAGTGAATAACTGTTGGGTAACTAGTGGATAACTGGTGGATAACTGGTGGATAACTGTTGAGTAACTAGTGGGTAACTGATAGGGGTGCAACGGTTCAGTTAACCCACCGTTCGGTTTGTACCTCGGTTTCAGGATTACGGTTTCAGTTTGGTTTTGGTTCGGGTTCGGGTTCGGTTCGGTTTCGGTCCGGGTTCAGGTTCAGTTCGGGTTCGGTTCGGTTCAGGTTCGGGTTCAGGTTCGGTTCGGTTCGGTTCAGGTTCGGTTCAGGTTCGGTTCGGGTTCGGTTCAGGTTCGGTTCAGGTTCGGTTCAGGTTCGGTTCAGGTTCGGTTCAGGTTCGGTTCAGGTTCGGTTCAGGTTCGGTTCAGTACGGTTCGGTTCGTGCTTCGCATTAAAAAAACAAGAAGTTTGACTTTCCAAAAGATTCCTTTTATTTTGCTTTTAAGAAAACTGAATGATGACAACACCTCTTAGTCTGAAGGGTTATTTGGCTGATACATGTCATCAGGGTGAGGTTAGGTTATCAAAATAAAATACAACATAATTAATATGGAAACAGCAATACTCTGATGATTAAAAGGTAACAATGGCAGAAATAGTCATAATAGCAATTATGAAATTGAAATATAACAAAAATATTATACTAATTGTGATAATAACGTGATAATAACAGATATAACAGTACAATATCACAGTAATGCTGATCAGAGTCATACAACCATAATATCAACAGCTATCAAGTACAATATACATCCTTAAACCAATTCTCTCAATAGAAATCTCAGTCTGAAGAGTTTATGACTTCATTTCATCCTGTGTGTGTCTGTGTGTGCTCCATGTGTGATGTTTATTAGAAACTCCATCAGACGTTGAAAACTGATGGATTTATGGTCACTTCTGTGCTGCACTTAGCAGCAGACTCACGTGACAACAATACTTGTTTTCATTGGTTGTTGCGCTATTTTAGCCCCGCCCCTTCCCTTTTTGATTGACAGGAATGTGACAGGCTTGTGTGTGGTTTGTCCCGGTTCCACAGCGGCGGCGCACCAGACAAATTTACCGGTAATTTCTTTCAGTTACTTGGGACCGAGCTGGTCGGGCCGTGGCGACAGTAAACCCTCGTCCTTCTAATCCACAGGGAAAACGAAATGTCCCCGTACCGCAGATCTGAAGGAAGTCGGTGCTTCTTCAGACTCCGGTTCTCCTCCGCTCGCCATAACTTTTCTTTTGTTTTTCTCCTTCCTGTCTCAGTGTGTGACACTGAGCCCAGCTTCCTCCTCAGTGGGAGACTCCGCCCACTCGGCCATGTGCTCGCCTCCCATTGCACAGTCGCTGCTTGAGCGATTGCATATTAACTAGCGGGGCGGGGTTTGTACAGAGTTGGGTGAGGAGGGCTGTCTGCAGAGCCGGAGAGCCGGCGCTGAGTGCGTCCCGCAGCTGCTAGACATGAGTTCATTGTAAGACCGAAAAAGCGCGCTTCATAAAGGCGAATTGAGCCGTGCAGGGCGCACCGTACGGTTCGGTTTTAAACCGTAAACCGTTGCACCCCTAGTAACTGACGGATAACGAGTGGCTCTGCCTGACAGGAAGCAGAACGCTCCGTCCCGCTGATGGACTGATGGAAGCTGCTGGAGACGAAGAACGGACAGAGCCAGCTTTCCAGCCAGAGCAGCGAGTGAAGAGCTGCAGTCCTGCTGATCTTCAGCTGGAACGTTGTTGTGGAACCGGCTGTTGGTCGCCTGTCCTGTCAGAGCTGCAGTCCTGCTGATCTTCAGCTGGAACGTTGTTGTGGAACCGGCTGTTGGTCGCCTGTCCTGTCAGATTCTCTCTCAGCTCCTCATGTAGACTTCACTCAAACATTCCATAGAAAAGAAATGTCTGATTGATCCCAGAGGGAAGCTCCTTAAATCCCTCCAAAAGACAAGAACCTTAGAGGAACATGGGTCCACTCAGAACCATCCCCAGCATGTTGTTGTTGTTGTTGTTGTTGTTGTTGTTGTTGTTGTTGACAGTGTGTCTGTGTCGTGTGACAGAGTGGAGCCAGTTTCCATGTGTTCGATCAGGGTCGCTTCTCCAAAGAAGTTCTTCCAAAGTTCTTCAAGCACAACAACATGGCCAGCTTCATCCGCCAGCTCAACATGTGTGAGTAGCAGGCGGCGTCCCGCCGTCTCCGGTAACCACGGTAACCCCAGGACTCACTCCAGCCCCGCCCTGTGTGCAGACGGCTTCAGGAAGGTGGTGCACATCGAGCAGGGCGGCCTCGTCAAGCCGGAGCGCGACGACACCGAGTTCCAGCACAGCTTCTTCATCAGAGGACACGAAGAGCTGCTGGAGAAGATCAAACGCAAAGTCACTAACGTAAACACGCGCACTCACACACGCACACACTCAGCCTGTCACCGTGGCGACGGTGTCTCTGCTCTGATTGGTCCAGGTTCCAGCCGTGCGTCAGGAGGAAACAAAGTTCACCGGAGAAGAAATCAACAAAATCCTGACTGACGTCCAGCTGATGAAGGGAAAACAGGAGAGCATCGACTTCAGGATCGTCGCCATGAAACAGTAAGAACCGGAACCCGATCCACGACCCGGGGAACGTCCGCCAGAACCAGAGGCAGTGACCCTCCTCTGGACTGTGTGTTGCAGTGAGAACGAGGCTCTGTGGAGAGAAGTGGCCCTCCTGAGGCAGAAGCACACACAGCAGCAGAAGGTCGTCAACAAGGTAGAACCCTCAGTGGAACCCTCAGTAGAACCCTCAGGAGAACCCTCAGGAGAACCCTCAGTAGAACCCTCAGGAGAACCCTCAGGAGAACCCTCAGTGGAACCCTCAGTGGAACCCTCAGGAGAACCCCCAGTGGAACCCCCAGTGGAACCCTCAGTGGAACCCCCAGTAGAACCCTCAGTAGAACCCTCAGTAGAACCCCAGTGGAACCCTCAGTGGAACCCTCAGGAGAACCCCAGTAGAACCCTCAGTAGAACCCTCAGTC
>NW_021941233.1:0-61842 GCF_902148845.1 Salarias fasciatus
ACAAAGTTATTAACAAAAGACTCACTTCAAAGTGCCTTTTTTGGGAATAACTCCTCCCCCTTACATCACACCAACATGGTTCACACATGTATGGATAGATCTCGTCCAGACCTATCCATAGATGTCTCAACCATTCATGTCAGTTGTTCCTATAAAAAGTCATTCAATCTCAAAGCAAAAAAGAGGCACTTTGAGTGGTTTTTATCCCTATACCTAACCCTAACCCTAACCTAACCCTAACCCTAACCTAACCCTAACCCTAACCCTAACCCTAACCCTAACCTAACCCTAACCCTAACCTAACCCTATCCCTATACCTAACCCTAACCTAACCTAACCCTAACCCTAACCTAACCCTAACCCTAACCCTAACCCTAACCTAACCCTAACCCTAATTAGGGGATTCCAGGTCTTGTTCTGAGGGTCTTTGAGCGCCGGGAGTAGGACCGTTGGAATCGCCTCGGCGAGCTCTACAACATATCTGGCATTGCCATTTTATACCCGGAAAGTGTATGTGGCATTTATTTCCCTAACCATGGGTCCTAGACAAAAACAGGACGTCTAGGTGAATTCGGGGGATTTTTTACAGTCCGGTGATGTGTCTTTTGACTCTCTAGCACCTATTTTTTTTTGTTGCAGTACCACCATTTTACCACTAGGGGGAGCAATTTGTCTGTCGTTTTCTGGAATATAGTTCCACAATTGGTTGAATCTACCACTGTGAGCCGTAGGAACATGCTAGAGAGCTGGGAGTTGGTTTAAACTGCTGTTAGGGGACTCGGGCTCCCTTGGCCACCGTTTCTGAGTGCCTAGGACCTTTCTACCAAAGATTCCAGAACTGAAGATTCCGTTTCCAGAACTGAAGATTCCGTTTCCGGAACTGAAGATTCCGTTTCCGGAACTGAACATTCTGAAAACGAGCTCCAACTCCGCTCAGGAAGGACCGAGAGCTCTGGCAATGACTTCAAATGAAAGCTGAGGGCCTCAGCAGTGCAATGGAAGTGGTTTCAAGTGTCCAACTACAACACTGTAGATTTTGAATAGGGATTCCAGATTGGTCAAGCCTTGACCGATTCTGGAAGGTGCTGTAACTGAGCTCAGGAAAGAGCTAGAGGTGTGGGATTTACTTCAAATGAAAGCTGGGGGGGTCCCTGACAGGTGTGGTATGATGTCATCTCTGTAAACCTGCATAAAAATTTCACCTCATGAATCAGACCATAGACTGTATGGTGGGATACAGGGGGATGAGCCTTATGTGTCCTGAGGGTCAGTTGGGTCAATTTCCACCATGAATTTTGCGACCCCTTGGGGAGTGGCAACAACCCCAAACACACAACTGTTGGGGTGGTGACTGTCTGTTTTGGGTGTTTTTGGGCTGATCCAAACACTTTGAGCTTCAAAGATGCAATCTGGAAGGGGATTCCAGATTCCAGATTCCAGATTCCAGATTCCAGATTGGGATTCCAGATTCCAGATTCCAGATTCCAGATTCCAGATTGGGATTCCAGATTCCAGATTCCAGATTCCAGATTGGGATTCCAGATTCGGTCAAGCAATGATAACTCCTCTCAGGAAGGAGCTAGATGGCTGGGATTAGCATCAAATGAAAGCTTAGGACCTCAGCAGTGTAATGGTTGCAGTGTCAAGTCTCAAGTCACTTCTTAAAAATCAATGTCATTTTCTGGAAGGGGATTCCAGATTTAGACATCAAATGACCGATTCTGGAATCTGCTATAACTCCTCTCAGGAAGGAGCTAGAGGCGTGGGACTGGCTTCAAATGAAAGCTGAGGGTCCTGTGAGTGTAATGGTGGTAGTTTCAAGTGTCTTACTTCAATGTTAAGGGTTTTATGGTCAACCCTATGTGTAACCCTAACTCGGTAACCCTACTCCCTAACTGTAACCCTAACAATCCCAAACAATGAGGGCTAGGGTTATGAAAGTTTGATATGTGTCTCCCTCGGGGGTCCCTGACAGGTGGGTTGTGGTGTCGTCTCTGTAACCCTAGCAGAAAAATTTGACCTCATGAATCACCCGATAATGTATATGGTTGCATCCGTGGGGATGAGCCTTGGGTGTCCTGAGGGTCGGTTCGGTCAATTTCCACCATGAAATTTGGAACCCTTCGGGGACTGGCAACGACCCCGCACACGTGTCTCTTGGGGCAGTGACTGTCTGTTTTGGGTGTTTTTGGGCTGATCCAAACACTTTGAGCTTCAAAGATGCAATCTGGAAGGGGATTCCAGATTTCGTCATTCAATGACCAATTCTGGAATCCTCTGTAACTCCTCTCAGGAAGGAGGTAGAAGTGTGGGATTGGCTTCAAATGAAAGCTGAGGGCCTTGCAAGTGTAACGGTGGTACTTTCAAGTGTCTAACTCCACGTTTAAGTTTCAATGACACTTTCTGGAAGGGGATTCCAGAATGTGTCATCCAATGACCGATTCTGGAATCCTCTGCTATAACTCCTCTCAGGAAGGAGCTAGAGGGCTGGGATTAGCATCAAGTGAAAGCTTAGGACCTCAGCAGTGCAATGGTTGCAGTGTCAAGTCTCAAGTCACTTCTTAAAAATCAATGTCATTTTCTGGAAGGGGATTCCAGATTTAGACATCAAATGACCGATTCTGGAATCTGCTATAACTCCTCTCAGGAAGGAGCTAGAGGGCTGGGATTAGCATCAAATGAAAGCTTAGGACCTCAGCAGTGTAATGGTTGCAGTGTCAAGTCTCAAGTCACTTTTTAAAAATCGATGTCATTTTCTGGAAGGGGATTCCAGATTTAGACATCAAATGACCGATTCTGGAATCTGCTATAACTCCTCTCAGGAAGGAGCTAGATGCGTGGGACTGGCTTCAAATGAAAGCTGAGGGCCCTCCGAGTGTAATGGTAGTAATTTCAAGTGTGTAACTTCAATGTTAAGGGTTTTATGGTCAACCCTATGTGTAACCCTAACTCGGTAACCCTACTCCCTAACTGTAACCCTAACAATCCCAAACAATGAGGGCTAGGGTTATGAAAGTTTGATATGTGTCTCCCTCGGGGGTCCCTGACAGGTGGGTTGTGGTGTCGTCTCTGTAACCCTAGCAGAAAAATTTGACCTCATGAATCACCCCATAATGTATATGGTTGGACCCGTGGGGATGAGCCTTGGGTGTCCTGAGGGTCGGTTCGGTCAATTTCCACCATGAAATGTGGAACCCTTCGGGGACTGGCAACAACCCCGCACACGTGTCTCTTGGGGCAGTGACTGTCTGTTTTGGGTGTTTTTGGGCTGATCCAAACACCCTGAGCTTCAGAAACGCAATCTGGAAGGGGATTCCAGATTTCGTCATTCAATGACCAATTCTGGAATCCTCTGTAACTCCTCTCAGGAAGGAGGTAGAAGTGTGGGCTTGGCTTCAAATGAAAGCTGAGGGCCTTGCGAGTTTAACGGTGGTACTTTCAAGTGTCTAACTCCACGTTTAAGTTTCAATGACACTTTCTGGAAGGGGATTCCAGAATGTGTCATCCAATGACCGATTCTGGAATTCTCAACCCTAACTCCTCTCAGGAAGGAGCTAGAGGGCTGGGATTAGCATCAAATGAAAGCTTTGGACCTCAGCAGTGTAATGGTTGCAGTGTCAAGTCTCAAGTCACTTTTTAAAAATCGATGTCATTTTCTGGAAGGGGATTCCAGATTTAGACATCAAATGACCGATTCTGGAATCTGCTATAACTCCTCTCAGGAAGGAGCTAGATGGCTGGGATTAGCATCAAATGAAAGCTTAGAACCTCAGCAGTGCAATGGTTGCAGTGTCAAGTCTCAAGTCACTTTTTAGAAATCGATGTCATTTTCTGGAAGGGGATTCCAGATTTAGACATCAAATGACACATTCTGGAATCTGCCTTAACTCCTCTCAGGAAGGAGCTAGAGGCGTGGGACTGGCTTCAAATGAAAGCTGAGGGCCCTCCGAGTGTAATGGTGGTAATTTCAAGTGTGTAACTTCAATGTTAAGGGTTTTATGGTCAACCCTATGTGTAACCCTAACTCAGTAACCCTACTCCCTAACTGTAACCCTAACAATCCCAAACAATGAGGGCTAGGGTTATGAAAGTTTGATATGTGTCTCCCTCGGCGGTCCCTGACAGGTCTGCTGTGGTCTCGGTAAGATTCGGTCAAGCAATGATAACTCCTGTCAGGAAGGAGCTAGAAGGCTGAGATTGGCATCAAATGAAAGCTTAGGGCCTCAGCAATGCAATGGTCATAGTTTCAAGTGTCTACCTGCACTTTTTAAAAATCGATGTCATTTTCTGGAAGGGGATTCCAGATTTAGACATCAAATGACCGATTCTGGAATTATCAACCCTAACTCCTCTCAGGAAGGAGCTAGAGGGCTGGGATTAGCATCAAATGAAAGCTTAGGACCTCAGCAGTGCAATGGTTGCAGTGTCAAGTCTCAAGTCACTTTTTAGAAATCGATGTCATTTTCTGGAAGGGGATTCCAGATTTAGACATCAAATGACACATTCTGGAATCTGCCTTAACTCCTCTCAGGAAGGAGCTAGAGGCGTGGGACTGGCTTCAAATGAAAGCTGAGGGCCCTCCGAGTGTAATGGTGGTAGTTTCAAGTGTCTAACTTAAATGTTAAGGGTTTTATGGTCAACCCTATGTGTAACCCTAACTCGGTAACCCTACTCCCTAACTGTAACCCTAACAATCCCAAACAATGAGGGCTAGGGTTATGAAAGTTTGATATGTGTCTCCCTCGGGGGTCCCTGACAGGTCTGTTGTGGTCTTGGTAAGATTCGGTCAAGTAATGATAACTCCTGTCAGGAAGGAGCTAGAAGGCTGAGATTGGCATCAAATGAAAGCTTAGGGCCTCAGCAATGCAAAGGTTATAGTTTAAGTGTCTACCTGCACTTTTTAAAAATCGATGTCATTTTCTGGAAGGGGATTCCAGATTTAGACATCAAATGACCGATTCTGGAATCTGCTATAACTCCTCTCAGGAAGGAGCTAGAGGGCTGGGATTAGCATCAAATGAAAGCTTAGGACCTGAGCAGTGCAATGGTTGTAGTTTCAAGTGTCTACCTGCACTTTTTAAAAATCGATGTCATTTTCTGGAAGGGGATTCCAGATTTAGACATCAAATGACACATTCTGGAATCTGCTATAACTCCTCTCAGGAAGGAGCAAGAGGCGTGGGACTGGCTTCAAATGAAAGCTGAGCGTCCTGTGAGTGTAATGGTGGTAGTTTCAAGTGTCTAACTTCAATGTTAAGGGTTATATGGTCAACCCTATGTGTAACCCTAACTCGGTAACCCTACACCCTAACTGTAACCCTATACTCAAAAAAGCAGGTATGTTGTGATGACATCTCTCTGACCCCTAAAGAAAAACTTTGACGTTCACCACAATAAGCATGTTCCCTGTGGGATTTGATCCCACAAAAGTTGGGTTGAAAGCCATAGCATAAGACCACTCAGCCACTCAGTGCCATGAATTTTTCGCGTTTGGAACTTGTACTTATTTTTTAAGCTTTGTGTGGAGGGGGGCTGGGATAATGACCCTCCTAACCCTTGGGGTCAGAGGTCATTTAACCCTAGTTTCCAAACAATTAGGGCTAGGGTTATGAAAGGTGGCTGTCGGTTTTGGGTCTTTTTGGGTGTTTTTGGGCTGATCCAAACACTTTGGGTTTCAATGTCTCTTTCTGGAATGCAATGCCAGCTTGCTTCATTCTGGTGACAATCTCTAACTTTGTCCAGGAAGGCCCTAGAAGTGTGGGATTGGCATCAAATGAAAGCTTAGGGCCTTGGCAGTACAATGGTAGTGGTTTCAAGTGTCTAACTTAAATGGTAAGGGGTCTTTGGTCAACCCTATTTGCAACCCTAAGCGCTAAGCCTTGACCCTAACTCCAGTCAGGGTTTTTATTGGCTTCCAATGACAGCTTAGGGCCTTAAGAGTGTAATGGTGTTCCTTTCAGGTGTGTACGTGCACTTTTTAAAAAACGATGTCACATTCTGGAAGGGGATTCCAGATTTAGTCATCCAATGTCAGATTCTGGAATCTGAAAGGTTAGGCTAAGTTAGTTTAATAAAACACTTTGCCTCAGTAACACTAAGTCTCCACTGCTCAAGATGCACCACAATAAGCATGTCCCCCGTGGGGTTTGATCCCACAACCTACTGGTTGCAAGCCATAGCATTAGACCACTCGGCCACTCAGTGCTATGAATTTTTCGCGTTTGGAACTTGTACTTATTTTTTAAGCTTTGTGTGGAGGGGGGCTGGGATAATGACCCTCCTGGCCCGAGGGGTCAGAGGTAATCTAACCCTAGTTTGCTGACTATTAGGGTTACGGTGATGAAAAATTGATATGTGTCTCCCTGGGGGGTGCCTGACAGGTGTGTTGTGGTGTCATTTCTCTAACCCTAGCAGAAAAATTTGACCTCATGAATCAGCGTATAATCTACATGGTTGGATTGGGAGGCTGATGCCCCACTGAGTCTGGGGGATTTGCAAGCTCTCCCAGGGGTCAAAATTTAAACGTTGACCGATCGACAAGAGGCTCACGTATGTTCATCGGGGGTGCCAGGACATCCACTGTGAGAAGTTTCAGCCCTGTGCGACCCTCCTGACCCTATCGGTCAAAGGTCAACGCGGTGACCTTTCCCATAAGGCCTTGAGCCAGGGAGCTGAAATTCGCTGTCATGCATCGGGGCTGGCAGCACATCCACGGTGTGCGATCTCAGCCCTCTTGGCCACCCGGAAGTCTTTCGGGAGAGCTGAAGGCACTCGTTTTCAAAAACGCCTTAACCGAACATATTTTGTGCGCCATTTTTGAAATACTCGAGCAAACGAGCTCAAAGTGGCATCAAAATGACCGTCTCTACACCCCGCTGATGTGTGCCGACAGTGGTGGTTGTAGCTGAAACGGAAATACCCGAAAAAAGCACGTTTCTGTATTTCGCCGTTTCACGTTTTTATTTTTTAAAAATCAACGGTGATAGCTAGGGGGCTGAGACTTTCAGGGTGTCCTCGGGGTCCCATCCCACACCTGTGGTAAAATTTTCAGCCCTCCGGGACATGTAGAAGTATGTGAAATAGGCAAATGCTAACGTTTTGTGGCTAAAAAAGAAGCTAATTTCGCTATTTACATTAATAACTCCCAAACGATGACAGCGAGCCGGCTCAAACTCGCACACAAGGTGTGTGGTGACCTTAGGCACCCATCGATATGGGGCAGCCCCGCCCACCGCGTAGAATTACTGCACAAAGTGGGCGGGAGCTGAAATTAGCCGTTAGCTGCTAACTCTAACTTCCAGCTTGAATAGCTCCTAAACGATTAGGGTTAGGAGGATGGGGGTTGGAGGCATGACTCCCGGGGGGGTCCCTGATGGGTGTGTGGAAGGGGATCCCTCCAGCGCATAAGGAAGCCGCGTGGTTGTTGCATTTAGCATTAGCCGCCGCTAACGACTTCGGGGTTGAATAACTCTGGAAGGGGAGGGGCTAGGAGGGTGTGGCTTTAACAGCTGACTCCCTGGGGGGTCCCTGACCTGTCTGTGGGACCTCATCCCTCTGCTGCCCTCCTAGCCCCGCCCAATGACCTTTAACCTCAGGAGCGCGTTTAATTGAATAACTCAGGAAGGGGAGGGGCTAGGAGGGTGTGGCTTGAACAGTGGACTTCCAGTGGGGTCCCCGACACTTGTGTGCGATGGCATCCCGATCGGACCTTTGGATCTCCTTCAAATCATGTTTTTTCACTTTTTTCAGCGAAATCTCATTTCAGAGAGGATTGGGAGGCTGATGGCATAGTAACCCTAGAGGATCTGTAGTCTGTCATAGGGGGTGAAAATTAACGCTTTGCCCGATTGGCACGAAACTCGGGGAGGTTCATCGGGGGTGCTGGGAGAGCCGTTGTGTGGATTTTCAGCCCTCTGGGACCCTCCTAACCCTAGGGGTCAAAGGTCATCCAACCCTAGTTCGCCGACAATTAGGGCTAGGGTTATGAAAGTTGGATATGTGTCTCACTGGGGGGTGCCTGACAGGTGTGTTGTGGTGTCATTTCTGTAACCCTAGCAGAAAAATTTGACCTCATGAATCAGCACATAATCTATATGGTTGCATCCGTGGGGATGAGCCCTGGGTGTCCTGAGGGTCGGTTGGGTCAATTTCCACCATGAAATTTGGGACCCTCGGAGACCGGCAGGACCCCCGCACACATACCTCATGTGAGGTCAGGGATCCCCTCATCACTCTAAGGGTGAAACTCAGAGGGTGAAAACAACGCATTGAGCTAGAGACAAAAAAACGCTAGATCCTGCATCGGGGCTTCCAGGGCATCCACCCTGTGAAGTTTCAGCTCTCTAGAATACTTTTTTCCAAAAAAATCCATCCGTTTTCACTTGCCCTGCAGAAGGCCCGAAATGAAGCCTGAATCATAGCACAATCCCTCAACGCTTTGACCGATCGACACGAAACTCGGGAACCTGCATCGGGGGAGCCAGGGTATCCATTGTGAGAAGTTTCAGCCCTGTGCGACCCTCCTGACCCTATCGGTCAAAGGTCAACGGGGTGACCTTTCCCATAAGGCCTTGAGCCAGGGAGCTGAAATTCGGGGTCATGCATCGGGGCTGGCAGCACATCCACGGTGTGCGATCTCAGCCCTCTAGGCCACCCGGAAGTCTTTCGGGAGAGCTGAAGGCACTCGTTTTCAAAAACGCCTTAACCGAACATATTTTGTGCGCCATTTTTGAAATACTGGAGCAAACGAGGTCAAAGTGGCATCAAAATGACCGTCTCTAGACCCCGCTGATGTGTGCCGGCTGCGGTGGTTGTAGCTGAAACGGAAATACCCGAAAAAAGCTACTTTCTGCATTTCGCGTTTTCACGTTTTTATTTTTTAAAAATCAACGGTAATAGCTGGAGGGCTGAGACTTTCAGGGTTGCCTCGGGGTCCCCTTCTGCACCTGTGGTAAAATTTTCAGCCTCCCGGGACATGTAGAAGTATGTTAAATAGGCAAATGCTAACGTTTTGCGGCTAAAAAACGAGCTAATTTAGCTATTTTCGTTAATAGCTCCCAAACGGTGATAGCTAGCCGGCTCAAACTCGCACACAGGGTGCGTGGTGACCTTAGGCACCCTTTGATATGGGGCAGCCCCGCCCACCGCGTAGAATTACTGCGCAAATTGAGAAGGAGCTTAAATTAGCCGTTAGCTGCTAACCCTAACTTTGAGCTTTAATAACTCCTAAACGATTAGGGTTAGGAGGATGGGATTTGGATGCATGACTCCCGGGAGGGTCCCTGATGGGTGTGTAAAAGGATATCCCTCCAGCGCGTGCACAAGCCGCGTGGTTGTTGCATTTAGCATTAGCCGCCGCTAATGACTTTGGAGTTGAATAACTCTGGAAGGGGAGGGGCTAGGAGGGTGTGGCTTTAACAGCTGACCCCCAGGGGGGTCCCTGACCTGTCTGTGGGACCTCATCCCTCTGCTGCCCTCCTAGCCCCGCCCAGTGACCTTTAACCTCCAGAGCGCGTTTAATTGAATAACTCTGGAAGGGGAGGGGCTAGGAGGGTGTGGCTTTGACAGGTGAGGCCCAGGGGGGTCCCCGACACCTGTGTGGAATGGCATCCCGATCGGACCTTTGGATCTCCTTCAAATCGTGTTTTTTCAATTTTTTCAGCGAAATCTCATTTCAGAGAGGATTGGGAGGCTGATGGCATAGTAACCCTAGAGGATCTGTAGTCTGTCATAGGGGGTGAAAATTAACGAATTGACCGATTGGCACCAAACTCGGGGAGGTTGATCGGGGGGGCCAGGCCTTCCGCTGTGTGAAGTTTCAGCCCTCTGGGACCAACTTGACCCTAGGGGTCAAAGGTCGTCGAGCCCTAGTTCGCAAACGATTAGGGTTAGGGTTATGCAAATTTGATATGCGTCTCCCCGGGGGGTCCCTGACAGGTCTGTTGAGGTTTCATATCTCTAACCCTAGCGTAAAAATTTGACCTCACGAATCAGCGCATAGTCTATATGGATGGATTGGGAGGCTGATGAGGAGCATTTTCAGCCCTCTGGGAACCTCGTAACCCTAGCGGTCAACGGTAATCTAACCCTAATTCCATCAACATTAGGGTTAGGGTAATGGGAGTTGGATATGTGTTGATACGCGATGAGCCTTGGGTGTCCTGAGGGTCGGTTCGGTCAATTTCCACCGTGAAATTTCGGACCTCTCGGGGACCGGCAACAACCCCATACACGTATTTCTTGGGCTGCTGACTGTCTGTTTTGGGTGTTTTTGGGCTCATCCTAGCATGTGGAGCTAACATGGCTAAGGATTCCAGATTCGGTCAACCAATGACCGCTTCTGGAATCAGCTATAACTCAGCTCAGGAAGGAGCTACAGTGGTAAGATTGGTGTCAAATTAAAGCTTAGGACCTCAGCAATGCAATGGTGGTGGTTTCAAGTGTCTAAATGCAACTTTTTAAAAAACGATGTCACATTCTGGAAGGCAATTCCAGATTTCGTCAACCAATGACCAAATCTGGAATCAGCTATAACTTTGCCCGGGAAGGAGCTAGAGGGCTGGGATTGACTTCAGATGATAGCTGAGAGCCTCAGCAGTGCAATGGTGGTGGTTTCAAGTGTTTAACTCCACATTTAAGGGTCAAGGACTTATTCTGGAAGGCAATTCCAGATTAGGTCAACCAATGACCAAATATGGAATCTGCTGTAACTCTGCTCAGGAAGGAGCTCGAGGGCTGGGATTGAGTTCAGGTGTTAGCGGGGGGGGTCCCTGACAGGTGTGTTGTGATGTCATCTCTCTACCCCCTGGATAAAAATTTGACCTCATGAATCAGCCCATAGTCTATGTGGTTGATCGGTGGGGATGAGCCTTGGGTGTCCTGAGGGTCAGTTGGGTCAATTTCCACCATGAAATTTGGGACCCCTCGGGGACTGGCAACGACCCCGCACACGTGTCTCTCGGGGCGGTGACTGTCTGTTTTGGGTGTTTTTGGGCTGATCCAAACACTTTGAGCTTCAAAGACCCAATCTGGAAGTGGATTCCAGATTCCAGATTGGGATTCCAGATTCCAGATTCCAGATTCCAGATTCCAGATTCGGTCAAGCAATGATAACTCCGCCCAGGCAGGAGCTAGAGGACTGGGCTGGACTTCAGATGATAGCTGAGGGCCTCAGCAGTGCAATGGTGGTGGTTTCACGTGTCTACCTGCAATCTTAAGGGTCAAAAACGCAATCTGGAAGGGGATTCCAGATTCGGTCAAGCAATGATAACTCCTCTCAGGAAGGAGCTAGAGGGCTGAGATTGGCATCAAATGAAAGCTTAGGGCCTCAGCAGTGCAATGGTTGTAGTTTCAAGTGTCTACCTGCACTTTTTAAAAATCGATGTCACATTCTGGAAGGGGATTCCAGATTTGGTCAACCAATGACCGAATCTGGAATCTGCTCTAACTCTGCCCAGGAAGTAGCTAGAGGACTGGGATTGGCTTCTACTGACAGCTGGGGAGGTCCCTGACAGGTGTGGTGGGGTGTCATCTCTCTACCCCCTGGATAAAAATTTGACCTCATGAATCAGCCCATAGTCTATGTGGTTGGATCGGTGGGGATGAGCCTTGGGTGTCCTGAGGGTCAGTCGGGTCAATTTCCACCATGAAATTTGGGACCCCTCGGGGACTGGCAACGACCCCGCACACGTGTCTCTCGGGGCGGTGACTGTCTGTTTTGGGTGTTTTTGGGCTGATCCAAACACTTTGAGCTTCAAAGACGCAATCTGGAAGGGGATTCCAGATTCCAGATTGGGATTCCAGATTCCAGATTCCAGATTCCAGATTCCAGGTTGGGATTCCAGATTCCAGATTCCAGATTCCAGATTCCAGATTCCAGGTTGGGATTCCAGATTCCAGATTCCAGATTCCAGATTCCAGGTTGGGATTCCAGATTCCAGATTCCAGATTGGAATGGGATTCCAGATGCGGTCAAGCAATAATAACTCCGCCCAGGAAGTAGCTAGAGGACTGGGATTGGCTTCCACTGACAGCTGGGGAGGTCCCTGACAGGTGTGGTGGGGTGTCATCTCTCCAGGACCTCTAGAAATGTTTGACTTCACCAATCGGCCCCCGCTCTCTAGCGTTGATCCGGGCTGATGAGCTTTCTTTGTCCTCAGGGTCGGTCGGGTCAATTTCCAACGTGAAATTTTTGACCCCTCGGGGACCGGCGGGACCCCCACCCACGCGTTTGTGGGGGTGTGACTGTCTGTTTTGTGTGTTTTGGGGCTCGTCCCAACATTTTTGGCATTTCGGGTGAAAATCCCACATGGCCGGGTTCTCTGATTTATTTAGAGTCATTTTGGTGAAAAACATGGGTTAGCCACTTGAAAACTGAATTTTAAAATGGTTTTCTAACTTTTGATGGCTCTCTAGCGCTCAAAACATAGTGGTCAAAATCCGGAATTGAGATTCCGGAATTGAAAAAACCGGAAACGGAATTTTCAGTTCTGGATTCCAGATTCCAGATTCCAGATTCCAGAATTGCAAATTCCGGATCCGGATTCTTCCGTTCTGGAATTCCAGATTCCTATCAAATCGACGGTGTCCCCTAACCCTAACCCTAACCCTAACCCTAACCCTAACCCTAACCCTAACCCTAAACCTTTTCACACCACGCACTCACAACCCTAGCCTTGACACAACCCTACTTCCAGAATGTCACTTTGACCAACTTTTGACCAAAACTTCAAGAAACCCTAACCCTAACCCTACCACCCGGACCGGCTCGTCACCCTCTACGCATGGCTCAAGTCTCAAGTCTCAAGCACTTAGGGTTACAAAGTTATTGGAGCTTGAGTCAATGACTCAGGACCCCATTTACCCCTATTACCTACCCCTACCACCCGGACCGGCTCGTCACCCTCTACGCATGGCTCAAGTCTCAAGTCTCAAGCACTTAGGGTTACAAAGTTATTCAAAATCGCAGGCCTGCGATTACCACATTTACCCCTTAACCTCTACGCATGGCTCAAGTCTCAAGTCTCAAGCACTTAGGGTTACAAAGTTATTACAAATCGCAGGCCTGCGATTACCACATTTACCCCTTAACCTAACCCTACCACCCGGACCGGCTCGTCACCCTCTACGCATGGCTCAAGTCTCAAGTCTATCTGACCTAGGGTTACAAAGTTATTAACAAAAGACTCACTTCAAAGTGCCTTTTTTGGGAATAACTCCTCCCCCTTACATCACACCAACATGGTTCACACATGTATGGATAGATCTCGTCCAGACCTATCCATAGATGTCTCAACCATTCATGTCAGTTGTTCCTATAAAAAGTCATTCAATCTCAAAGCAAAAAAGAGGCACTTTGAGTGGTTTTTATCCCTATACCTATGGGGCTCCGGGAACATGACTCTGTAACTCAGCCAAACAAAGGCCCACAGTCCTGATTTTCACACCACGCACTCACAACCCTAGCCCTGACACAACCCTACTTCCAGAATGTCACTTTGACCAACTTTTGACCAAAACTTCCAGAAACCCTAACCCTAACCCTACCACCCGGACCGGCTCGTCACCCTCTACGCATGGCTCAAGTCTCAAGTCTCTCACACTTAGGGTTACAAAGTTATTACACGAGCAGTTATTAACTGGGTTCTTAATGATCCCTATTACCTACTGGAAGCCCTAACACTTACATTGACTCCTATGGGGATCCGGGAACATGACTCTGTAACTCAGCCAAACAAAGGCCCACAGTCCTGATTTTCACACCACGCACTCACAACCCTAGCCTTGACACAACCCTACTTCCAGAATGTCACTTTGACCAACTTTTGACCAAAACTTCAAGAAACCCTAACCCTAACCCTACCACCCGGACCGGCTCGTCACCCTCTACGCATGGCTCAAGTCTCAAGTCTCAAGCACTTAGGGTTACAAAGTTATTGGAGCTTGAGTCAATGACTCAGGACCCCATTTACCCCTATTACCTACCCCTACCACCCGGACCGGCTCGTCACCCTCTACGCATGGCTCAAGTCTCAAGTCTCAAGCACTTAGGGTTACAAAGTTATTCAAAATCGCAGGCCTGCGATTACCACATTTACCCCTTAACCTCTACGCATGGCTCAAGTCTCAAGTCTCAAGCACTTAGGGTTACAAAGTTATTACAAATCGCAGGCCTGCGATTACCACATTTACCCCTTAACCTAACCCTACCACCCGGACCGGCTCGTCACCCTCTACGCATGGCTCAAGTCTCAAGTCTATCTGACCTAGGGTTACAAAGTTATTAACAAAAGACTCACTTCAAAGTGCCTTTTTTGGGAATAACTCCTCCCCCTTACATCACACCAACATGGTTCACACATGTATGGATAGATCTCGTCCAGACCTATCCATAGATGTCTCAACCATTCATGTCAGTTGTTCCTATAAAAAGTCATTCAATCTCAAAGCAAAAAAGAGGCACTTTGAGTGGTTTTTATCCCTATACCTACTTCCAGAATGTCACTTTGACCAACTTTTGACCAAAACTTCAAGAAACCCTAACCCTAACCCTACCACCCGGACCGGCTCGTCACCCTCTACGCATGGCTCAAGTCTCAAGTCTCAAGCACTTAGGGTTACAAAGTTATTGGAGCTTGAGTCAATGACTCAGGACCCCATTTACCCCTATTACCTACCCCTACCACCCGGACCGGCTCGTCACCCTCTACGCATGGCTCAAGTCTCAAGTCTCAAGCACTTAGGGTTACAAAGTTATTCAAAATCGCAGGCCTGCGATTACCACATTTACCCCTTAACCTCTACGCATGGCTCAAGTCTCAAGTCTCAAGCACTTAGGGTTACAAAGTTATTACAAATCGCAGGCCTGCGATTACCACATTTACCCCTTAACCTAACCCTACCACCCGGACCGGCTCGTCACCCTCTACGCATGGCTCAAGTCTCAAGTCTATCTGACCTAGGGTTACAAAGTTATTAACAAAAGACTCACTTCAAAGTGCCTTTTTTGGGAATAACTCCTCCCCCTTACATCACACCAACATGGTTCACACATGTATGGATAGATCTCGTCCAGACCTATCCATAGATGTCTCAACCATTCATGTCAGTTGTTCCTATAAAAAGTCATTCAATCTCAAAGCAAAAAAGAGGCACTTTGAGTGGTTTTTATCCCTATACCTATGGGGCTCCGGGAACATGACTCTGTAACTCAGCCAAACAAAGGCCCACAGTCCTGATTTTCACACCACGCACTCACAACCCTAGCCTTGACACAACCCTACTTCCAGAATGTCACATTGACCAACTTTTGACCAAAACTTCCAGAAACCCTAACCCTAACCCTACCACCCGGACCGGCTCGTCACCCTCTACGCATGGCTCAAGTCTCAAGTCTCTCACACTTAGGGTTACAAAGTTATTACACGAGCAGTTATTAACTGGGTTCTTAATGATCCCTATTACCTATACCTAACCCTAACCCTACCACCCGGACCGGCTCGTCACCCTCTACGCATGGCTCAAGTCTCAAGTCTCTCACACTTAGGGTTACAAAGTTATTAAAAATCGCAGGCCTGCGATTACCACATTTACCCCTTAACCTAACCCTAACCCTACCACCCGGACCGCCTCGTCACCCTCTACGCATGGCTCAAGTCTCAAGTCTCTCACACTTAGGGTTACAAAGTTATTACACGAGCAGTTATTAACTGGGTTCTTAATGATCCCTATTACCTAACCTAACCCTAACCCTAACCCTAATTAGGGGATTCCATGTCTTGTTCTGAGGGTCTCTGAGCGACGGGAGTAGGACCGTTGGAATCGCCTCGGCGAGCTCTACAACATATCTGGCATTGCCATTTTATACCCGGAAAGTGTATGTGGCATTTATTTCCCTAACCATGGGTCCTAGACAAAAACAGGACGTCTAGGTGAATTCGGGGGATTTTTTACAGTCCGGTGATGTGTCTTTTGACTCTCTAGCACCTATTTTTTTTTGTTGCAGTACCACCATTTTACCACTAGGGGGAGCAATTTGTCTGTCGTTTTCTGGAATATAGTTCCACAATTGGTTCAATCTACCACTGTGAGCCGTAGGAACATGCTAGAGAGCTGGGAGTTGGTTTAAACTGCTGTTAGGGGACTCGGGCTCCCTTGGCCACCGTTTCTGAGTGCCTAGGACCTTTCTACCAAAGATTCCAGAACTGAAGATTCCGTTTCCAGAACTGAAGATTCCGTTTCCGGAACTGAAGATTCCGTTTCCGGAACTGAACATTCTGAAAACGAGCTCCAACTCCGCTCAGGAAGGACCGAGAGCTCTGGCAATGACTTCAAATGAAAGCTGAGGGCCTCAGCAGTGCAATGGAAGTGGTTTCAAGTGTCCAACTACAACACTGTAGATTTTGAATAGGGATTCCAGATTGGTCAAGCCTTGACCGATTCTGGAAGGTGCTGTAACTGAGCTCAGGAAAGAGCTAGAGGTGTGGGATTTACTTCAAATGAAAGCTGGGGGGGTCCCTGACAGGTGTGGTATGATGTCATCTCTGTAAACCTGCATAAAAATTTCACCTCATGAATCAGCCCATAGACTGTATGGTGGGATACAGGGGGATGAGCCTTATGTGTCCTGAGGGTCAGTTGGGTCAATTTCCACCATGAATTTTGCGACCCCTTGGGGAGTGGCAACAACCCCAAACACACAACTGTTGGGGTGGTGACTGTCTGTTTTGGGTGTTTTTGGGCTGATCCAAACACTTTGAGCTTCAAAGATGCAATCTGGAAGGGGATTCCAGATTCCAGATTCCAGATTCCAGATTCCAGATTGGGATTCCAGATTCCAGATTCCAGATTCCAGATTGGGATTCCAGATTCCAGATTCCAGATTCCAGATTGGGATTCCAGATTCGGTCAAGCAATGATAACTCCTCTCAGGAAGGAGCTAGATGGCTGGGATTAGCATCAAATGAAAGCTTAGGACCTCAGCAGTGTAATGGTTGCAGTGTCAAGTCTAAAGTCACTTTTTAAAAATCGATGTCATTTTCTGGAAGGGGATTCCAGATTTAGACATCAAATGACCGATTCTGGAATCTGCTATAACTCCTCTCAGGAAGGAGCTAGATGGCTGGGATTAGCATCAAATGAAAACTTAGGACCTCAGCAGTGCAATGGTTGCAGTGTCAAGTCTCAAGTCACTTTTTAAAAATCGATGTCATTTTCTGGAAGGGGATTCCAGATTTAGACATCAAATGACCGATTCTGGAATCTGCCTTAACTCCTCTCAGGAAGGAGCTAGAGGCGTGGGACTGGCTTCAAATGAAAGCTGAGGGCCCTCCAAGTGTAATGGTGGTAGTTTCAAGTGTCTAACTTCAATGTTAAGGGTTTTATGGTCAACCCTATGTGTAACCCTATCTCGGTAACCCTACTCCCTAACTGTAACCCTAACAATCCCAAACAATGAGGGCTAGGGTTATGAAAGTTTGATATGTGTCTCCCTCGGGGGTCCCTGACAGGTGGGTTGTGGTGTCGTCTCTGTAACCCTAGCAGAAAAATTTGACCTCATGAATCACCCCATAATGTATATGGTTGCATCCGTGGGGATGAGCCTTGGGTGTCCTGAGGGTCGGTTCGGTCAATTTCCACCATGAAATTTGGAACCCTTCGGGGACTGGCAACGACCCCGCACACGTGTCTCTTGGGGCAGTGACTGTCTGTTTTGGGTGTTTTTGGGCTGATCCAAACACCCTGAGCTTCAGAAACGCAATCTGGAAGGGGATTCCAGATTTCGTCATTCAATGACCAATTCTGGAATCCTCTGTAACTCCTCTCAGGAAGGAGGTAGAAGTGTGGGCTTGGCTTCAAATGAAAGCTGAGGGCCTTGCGAGTGTAACGGTGGTACTTTCAAGTGTCTAACTCCACGTTTAAGTTTCAATGACACTTTCTGGAAGGGGATTCCAGAATGTGTCATCCAATGACCGATTCTGGAATTCTCAACCCTAACTCCTCTCAGGAAGGAGCTAGAGGGCTGGGATTAGCATCAAATGAAAGCTTAGGACCTCAGCAGTGTAATGGTTGCAGTGTCAAGTCTCAAGTCACTTTTTAAAAATCAATGTCATTTTCTGGAAGGGGATTCCAGATTTAGACATCAAATGACACATTCTGGAATCTGCCTTAACTCCTCTCAGGAAGGAGCTAGAGGCGTGGGACTGGCTTCAAATGAAAGCTGAGGGCCCTACGAGTGTAAAGGTGGTAGTTTCAAGTGTCTCACTTGAATGTTAAGGGTTTTATGGTCAACCCTATGTGTAACCCTAACTCGGTAACCCTACTCCCTAACTGTAACCCTAACAATCCAAAACAATGAGGGCTAGGGTTATGAAAGTTTGATATGTGTCTCCCTCGGGGGTCCCTGACAGGTCTGTTGTGGTCTTGGTAAGATTCGGTCAAGTAATGATAACTCCTGTCAGGAAGGAGCTAGAAGGCTGAGATTGGCATCAAATGAAAGCTTAGGGCCTCAGCAATGCAATGGTTATAGTTTCAAGTGTCTACCTGCACTTTTTAAAAATCGATGTCATTT
Source organism: Salarias fasciatus (assembly GCF_902148845.1). Taxonomy (NCBI): domain Eukaryota; kingdom Metazoa; phylum Chordata; class Actinopteri; order Blenniiformes; family Blenniidae; genus Salarias; species Salarias fasciatus. The sequence continues at coordinate 18,569 of NW_021941233.1, forward strand.
TCTGGAAGGGGATTCCAGATTTAGACATCAAATGACCGATTCTGGAATTCTCAACCCTAACTCCTCTCAGGAAGGAGCTAGAGGGCTGGGATTAGCATCAAATGAAAGCTTAGGACCTCAGCAGTGTAATGGTTGCAGTGTCAAGTCTCAAGTCACTTTTTAAAAATCGATGTCATTTTCTGGAAGGGGATTCCAGATTTAGACATCAAATGACACATTCTGGAATCTGCCTTAACTCCTCTCAGGAAGGAGCTAGAGGCGTGGGACTGGCTTCAAATGAAAGCTGAGGCCCCTCCGAGTGTAATGGTTATAGTTTCAAGTGTCTACCTGCACTTTTTAAAAATCGATGTCATTTTCTGGAAGGGGATTCCAGAATGTGTCATCCAATGACCGATTCTGGAATTCTCAACCCTAACTCCTCTCAGGAAGGAGCTAGAGGGCTGGGATTAGCATCAAATGAAAGCTTAGGACCTCAGCAGTGCAATGGTTGCAGTGTCATGTCTCAAGTCACTTTTTAAAAATCGATGTCATTTTCTGGAAGGGGATTCCAGATTTAGACATCAAATGACACATTCTGGAATCTGCTATAACTCCTCTCAGGAAGGAGCAAGAGGCGTGGGACTGGCTTCAAATGAAAGCTGAGGGTCCTGTGAGTGTAATGGTGGTAGTTTCAAGTGTCTAACTTCAATGTTAAGGGTTTTATGGTCAACCCTATGTGTAACCCTAACTCGGTAACCCTACTCCCTAACTGTAACCCTAACAATCTCAAACAATGAGGGCTAGGGTTATGAAAGTTTGATATGTGTCTCCCTCGGGGGTCCCTGACAGGTCTGTTGTGGTCTCGGTAAGATTCGGTCAAGCAATGATAACTCCTGTCAGGAAGGAGCTAGAGGGCTGGGATTAGCATCAAATGAAAGCTTAGGGCCTCAGCAATGCAATGGTTATAGTTTCAAGTGTCTACCTGCACTTTTTAAAAATCGATGTCATTTTCTGGAAGGGGATTCCAGATTTAGACATCAAATGACCGATTCTGGAATCTGCTATAACTCCTCTCAGGAAGGAGCTAGAGGGCTGGGATTAGCATCAAATGAAAGCTTAGGACCTCAGCAGTGCAATGGTTGTAGTTTCAAGTGTCTACCTGCACTTTTTAAAAATCGATGTCATTTTCTGGAAGGGGATTCCAGATTTAGACATCAAATGACACATTCTGGAATCTGCTATAACTCCTCTCAGGAAGGAGCAAGAGGCGTGGGACTGGCTTCAAATGAAAGCTGAGGGTCCTGTGAGTGTAATGGTGGTAGTTTCAAGTGTCTAACTTCAATGTTAAGGGTTATATGGTCAACCCTATGTGTAACCCTAACTTGGTAACCCTACACCCTAACTGTAACCCTATACCCCAAAAAGCAGGTATGTTGTGATGACATCTCTCTGACCCCTAAAGAAAAACTTTGACGTTCACCACAATAAGCATGTTCCCTGTGGGATTTGATCCCACAAAAGTTGGGTTGAAAGCCATAGCATAAGACCACTCAGCCACTCAGTGCCACGAATTTTTCGCGTTTGGAACTTGTACTTATTTTTTAAGCTTTGTGTGGAGGGGGGTTGGGATAATGACCCTCCTAACCCTAGGGGTCAGAGGTCATTTAACCCTAGTTTCCTGACACTTAGGGCTAGGGTTATGAAAGGTGGCTGTCGGTTTTGGGTGTTTTTGGGTGTTTTTGGGCTGATCCAAACACTTTGGGTTTCAATGTCTCTTTCTGGAATGCAATGCCAGCTTGCTTCATTCTGGTGACAATCTCTAACTTTGTCCAGGAAGGCCCTAGAAGTGTGGGATTGGCATCAAATGAAAGCTTAGGGCCTTGGCAGTACAATGGTAGTGGTTTCAAGTGTCTAACTTAAATGGTAAGGGGTCTTTGGTCAACCCTATTTGCAACCTTAAGCCCTAAGCCTTGACCCTAACTCCAGTCAGGGTTTTTATTGGCTTCCAATGACAGCTTAGGGCCTTAAGAGTGTAATGGTGTTCCTTTCAGGTGTGTACCTGCACTTTTTAAAAAACGATGTCACATTCTGGAAGGGGATTCCAGATTTAGTCATCCAATGTCAGATTCTGGAATCTGAAAGGTTAGGCTAAGTTAGTTTAATAAAACACTTTGCCTCAGTAACACTAAGTCTCCACTGCTCAAGATGCACCACAATAAGCATGTCCCCCGTGGGGTTTGATCCCACAACCTACTGGTTGCAAGCCATAGCATTAGACCACTCGGCCACTCAGTGCTATGAATTTTTCGCGTTTGGAACTTGTACTTATTTTTTAAGCTTTGTGTGGAGGGGGGCTGGGATAATGACCCTCCTAGCCCGAGGGGGTAGAGGTAATCTAACCCTAGTTCGCCGACGATTAGGGTTACGGTGATGAAAAATTGATATGTGTCTCCCTGGGGGGTGCCTGACAGGTGTGTTGTGGTGTCATTTCTCTAACCCTAGCAGAAAAATTTGACCTCATGAATCAGCGTATAATCTACATGGTTGGATTGGGAGGCTGATGCCCCACTGAGTCTGGGGGATTTGCAAGCTCTCCCAGGGGTCAAAATTTAAACGTTGACCGATCGACACGAGGCTCACGTATGTTCATCGGGGGAGCCAGGGTATCCAGTGTGAGAAGTTTCAGCCCTGTGCGACCCTCCTGACCCTATCGGTCAAAGGTCAACGGGGTGACCTTTCCCATAAGGCCTTGAGCCAGGGAGCTCAAATTCGCTGTCATGCATCGGGGCTGGCAGCACATCCACGGTGTGCGATCTCAGCCCTCTAGGCCACCCGGAAGTCTTTCAGGAGAGCTGAAGGCACTCGTTTTCAAAAACGCCTTAACCGAACATATTTTGTGCGCCATTTTTGAAATACTTGAGCAAACGAGCTCAAAGTGGCATCAAAATGACCGTCTCTACACCCCGCTGATGTGTGCCGACAGTGGTGGTTGTAGCTGAAACGGAAATACCCGAAAAAAGCACGTTTCTGTATTTCGCCATTTCACGTTTTTATTTTTTAAAAATCAACGGTGATAGCCAGGGGGCTGAGACTTTCAGGGTGTCCTCGGGGTCCCATCCCACACCTGTGATAAAATTTTCAGCCCTCCGGGACATGTAGAAGTATGTGAAATAGGCAAATGCTAACGTTTTGTGGCTAAAATAGGAGCTAATTTCGCTATTTACATTAATAGCTCCCAAACGATGACAGCTAGCCGGCTCAAACTCGCACACAAGGTGTGTGGTGACCTTAGGCACCCATCGATATGGGGCAGCCCCGCCCACCGCGTGGAATTACTGCACAAAGTGGGCGGGAGCAGAAATTAGCCGTTAGCTGCTAACCCTAACTTCCAGCTTGAATAACTCTTAAACGATTAGGGTTAGGAGGATGGGGGTTGGAGGCATGACTCCTGGGGGGGTCCCTGATGGATGTGTGGAAGGGGATCCCTCCAGCGCATAAGGAAGCCGCGTGGTTGTTGCATTTAGCATTAGCCGCCGCTAACGACTTCGGAGTTGAATAACTCTGGAAGGGGAGGGGCTAGGAGGGTGTGGCTTTAACAGCTGACTCCCTGGGGGGTCCCTGACCTGTATGTAGGACCTCATCCCTCTGCTGCCCTCCTAGCCCCGCCCAATGACCTTTTACCTCAGGAGCGCGTTTAATTGAATAACTCCGGAAGGGGAGGGGCTAGGAGGGTGTGGCTTGAACAGTTGACTTCCAGTGGGGTCCCCGACACTTGTGTGCGATGGCATCCCGATCGGACCTTTGGATCTCCTTCAAATCATGTTTTTTCACTTTTTTCAGCGAAATCTCATTTCAGAGAGGATTGGGAGGCTGATGGCATAGTAACCCTAGAGGATCTGTAGTCTGTCATAGGGGGTGAAAATTAACGCTTTGCCCGATTGGCACGAAACTCGGGGAGGTTCATCGGGGGTGCTGGGAGAGCCGCTGTGTTGATTTTCAGCCCTCTGGGACCATCTTGACCCTAGGGGTCAAAGGTCATCTAACCCTAGATCGCAGACCATTAGGGCTAGGGTTATGAAAGTTGGATATGTGTCTCACTGGGGGGTGCCTGACAGGTGTGTTGTGGTGTCATTTCTGTAACCCTAGCAGAAAAATTTGACCTCATGAATCAGCACATAATCTATATGGTTGGATCCGTGGGGATGAGCCTTGGGTGTCCTGAGGGTCGGTTGGGTCAATTTCCACCATGAAATTTGGGACCCTCGGGGACCGGCAGGACCCCCGCACACATACCTCATGTGAGGTCAGGGATCCCCTCATCACTCTAAGGGATTCCCCCAGAGGGTGAAAACAACGCATTGAGCTAGAGACAAAAAAACGCTAGATCCTGCATCGGGGCTTCCAGGGCATCCATCCTGTGAAGTTTCAGCTCTCTAGAATACTTTTTTCAAAAAAAATCCATCCGTTTTCACTTGCCCTGCAGAAGGCCCGAAATAAAGCATGAATCATAGCAAAATCCCTCAACGCTTTGACCGATCGGCACGAAACTCGGGAACCTGCATCAGGGGAGCCAGGGTATCCATTGTGAGAAGTTTCAGCCCTGAGCGACCTTCCTGACCCTATCGGTCAAAGGTCAACGGGGTGACCTTTCCCATAAGGCCTTGAGCCAGGGAGCTCAAATTCGGGGTCATGCATCGGGGCTGGCAGCACATCCAATCTGTGCGATTTCAGCCCTCTAGGCCAAGCGGAAGTCTTTCGGGAGAGCTGAAGGCACTCGTTTTCAAAAACGCCTTAACCGAACATATTTTGTGCGCCATTTTTGAAATACTGGAGCAAACGAGGTCAAAGTGGCATCAAAATGACCGTCTCTACACCCCGCTGATGTGTGCCGGCTGCGGTGGTTGTAGCTGAAACGGAAATACCCGAAAAAAGCTACTTTCTGCATTTCGCGTTTTCACGTTTTTATTTTTTAAAAATCAACGGTAATAGCTGGAGGGCTGAGACTTTCAGGGTTGCCTCGGGGTCCCCTTCTGCACCTGTGGTAAAATTTTCAGCCTCCCGGGACATGTAGAAGTATGTTAAATAGGCAAATGCTAACGTTTTGCGGCTAAAAAATGAGCTAATTTAGCTTTTTTCGTTAATAGCTCCCAAACGGTGATAGCTAGCCGGCTCAAACTCGCACACAGGGTGCGTGGTGACCTTAGGCACCCTTTGATATGGGGCAGCCCCGCCCACCGCGTAGAATTACTGCGCAAATTGAGAAGGAGCTTAAATTAGCCGTTAGCTGCTAACCCTAACTTTGAGCTTTAATAACTCCTAAACGATTAGGGTTAGGAGGATGGGATTTGGATGCATGACTCCCGGGAGGGTCCCTGATGGATGTGTAAAAGGGGATCCCTCCAGCGCATAAGGAAGCCGCATGGTTGTTGCATTTAGCATTAGCCGCTGCTAACGACTTTGGAGTTGAATAACTCTGGAAGGGGAGGGGCTAGGAGGGTGTGGCTTTAACAGCTGACGCCCTGGGGGGTCCCTGACCTGTCTGTGGGACCTCATCCCTCTGCTGCCCTCCTAGCCCCGCCCAATGACATTTAACCTCAGGAGCGCGTTTAATTGAATAACTCAGGAAGGGGAGGGGCTAGGAGGGTGTGGCTTGAACAGTTGACTTCCAGTGGGGTCCCCGACACTTGTGTGCGATGGCATCTCGATCGGACCTTTGGATCTCCTTCAAATCGTGTTTTTTCACTTTTTTCAGCGAAATCTCATTTCAGAGAGGATTGGGAGGCTGATGGCATAGTAACCCTAGAGGATCTGTAGTCTGTCATAGGGGGTGAAAATTAACGAATTGACCGATTGGCACCAAACTCGGGGAGGTTGATCGGGGGGGCCAGGCCTTCCGCTGTGTGAAGTTTCAGCCCTCTGGGACCAACTTGACCCTAGGGGTCAAAGGTCATCGAGCCCTAGTTCGCAAACGATTAGGGTTAGGGTTATGCAAATTTGATATGCGTCTCCCCGGGGGGTCCCTGACAGGTCTGTTGAGGTTTCATATCTCTAACCCTAGCGTAAAAATTTGACCTCACGAATCAGCGCATAGTCTATGTGGATGGATTGGGAGGCTGATGAGGAGCATTTTCAGCCCTCTGGGAACCTCGTAACCCTAGCGGTCAACGGTAATCTAACCCTAATTCCATCAACATTAGGGTTAGGGTTATGGGAGTTGGATATGTGTTGATACGCGATGAGCCTTGGGTGTCCTGAGGGTCGGTTCGGTCAATTTCCACCGTGAAATTTCGGACCTCTCGGGGACCGGCAACAACCCCATACACGTATTTCTTGGGCTGCTGACTGTCTGTTTTGGGTGTTTTTGGGCTCATCCTAGCATGTGGAGCTAACATGGCTAAGGATTCCAGATTCGGTCAACCAATGACCGCTTCTGGAATCAGCTATAACTCAGCTCAGGAAGGAGCTACAGTGGTAAGATTGGTGTCAAATTAAAGCTTAGGACCTCAGCAATGCAATGGTGGTGGTTTCAAGTGTCTAAATGCAACTTTTTAAAAAACGATGTCACATTCTGGAAGGCAATTCCAGATTTCGTCAACCAATGACCAAATCTGGAATCAGCTATAACTTTGCCCGGGAAGGAGCTTGAGGGCTGGGATTGACTTCAGATGATAGCTGAGAGCCTCAGCAGTGCAATGGTGGTGGTTTCAAGTGTTTAACTCCACATTTAAGGGTCAAGGACTTATTCTGGAAGGGGATTCCAGATTAGGTCAACCAATGACCAAATCTGGAATCTGCTCTAACTCTGCCCAGGAAGTAGCTAGAGGACTGGGATTGGCTTCTACTGACAGCTGGGGAGGTCCCTGACAGGTGTGGTGGGGTGTCATCTCTCTACTCCCTGGATAAAAATTTGACCTCATGAATCAGCCCATAGTCTATGTGGTTGGATCGGTGGGGATGAGCCTTGGGTGTCCTGAGGGTCAGTCGGGTCAATTTCCACCATGAAATTTGGGACCCCTCGGGGACTGGCAACGACCCCGCACACGTGTCTCTCGGGGCGGTGACTGTCTGTTTTGGGTGTTTTTGGGCTGATCCAAACACTTTGAGCTTCAAAGACGCAATCTGGAAGGGGATTCCACATTCCAGATTGGGATTCCAGATTCCAGATTCCAGATTCCAGATTCCAGGTTGGGATTCCAGATTCCAGATTCCAGATTCCAGATTCCAGATTCCAGGTTGGGATTCCAGATTCCAGATTCCAGATTCCAGATTCCAGGTTGGGATTCCAGATTCCAGATTCCAGATTCCAGATTGGAATGGGATTCCAGATGCGGTCAAGCAATGATAACTCCGCCCAGGAAGTAGCTAGAGGACTGGGATTGGCTTCCACTGACAGCTGGGGAGGTCCCTGACAGGTGTGGTGGGGTGTCATCTCTCCAGGACCTCTAGAAATGTTTGACTTCACCAATCGGCCCCCGCTCTCTAGCGTTGATCTGGGCTGATGAGCTTTCTTTGTCCTCAGGGTCGGTTGGGTCAATTTCCACCGTGAAATTTTTGACCCCTCGGGGACCGGCGGGACCCCCACCCACGCGTTTGTGGGGGTGTGACTGTCTGTTTTGTGTGTTTTGGGGCTCGTCCCAACATTTTTGGCATTTCGGGTGAAAATCCCACATGGCCGGGTTCTCTGATTTATTTAGAGACATTTTGGTGAAAAACATGGGTTAGCCACTTGAAAACTGAATTTTAAAATGGTTTTCTAACTTTTGATGGCTCTCTAGCGCTCAAAACATAGTGGTCAAAATCCGGAATTGAGATTCCGGAATTGAAAAAACCGGAAACGGAATTTTCAGTTCTGGATTCCAGATTCCAGATTCCAGATTCCACAATTGCAAATTCCGGATCCGGATTCTTCCGTTCTGGAATTCCAGATTCCTATCAAATCGACGGTGTCCCCTAACCCTAACCCTAACCCTAACCCTAACCCTAACCCTAAACCTTTTCACACCACGCACTCACAACCCTAGCCTTGACACAACCCTACTTCCAGAATGTCACTTTGACCAACTTTTGACCAAAACTTCAAGAAACCCTAACCCTAACCCTACCACCCGGACCGGCTCGTCACCCTCTACGCATGGCTCAAGTCTCAAGTCTCAAGCACTTAGGGTTACAAAGTTATTGGAGCTTGAGTCAATGACTCAGGACCCCATTTACCCCTATTACCTACCCCTACCACCCGGACCGGCTCGTCACCCTCTACGCATGGCTCAAGTCTCAAGTCTCAAGCACTTAGGGTTACAAAGTTATTCAAAATCGCAGGCCTGCGATTACCACATTTACCCCTTAACCTCTACGCATGGCTCAAGTCTCAAGTCTCAAGCACTTAGGGTTACAAAGTTATTACAAATCGCAGGCCTGCGATTACCACATTTACCCCTTAACCTAACCCTACCACCCGGACCGGCTCGTCACCCTCTACGCATGGCTCAAGTCTCAAGTCTATCTGACCTAGGGTTACAAAGTTATTAACAAAAGACTCACTTCAAAGTGCCTTTTTTGGGAATAACTCCTCCCCCTTACATCACACCAACATGGTTCACACATGTATGGATAGATCTCGTCCAGACCTATCCATAGATGTCTCAACCATTCATGTCAGTTGTTCCTATAAAAAGTCATTCAATCTCAAAGCAAAAAAGAGGCACTTTGAGTGGTTTTTATCCCTATACCTATGGGGCTCCGGGAACATGACTCTGTAACTCAGCCAAACAAAGGCCCACAGTCCTGATTTTCACACCACGCACTCACAACCCTAGCCCTGACACAACCCTACTTCCAGAATGTCACTTTGACCAACTTTTGACCAAAACTTCCAGAAACCCTAACCCTAACCCTACCACCCGGACCGGCTCGTCACCCTCTACGCATGGCTCAAGTCTCAAGTCTCTCACACTTAGGGTTACAAAGTTATTACACGAGCAGTTATTAACTGGGTTCTTAATGATCCCTATTACCTACTGGAAGCCCTAACACTTACATTGACTCCTATGGGGATCCGGGAACATGACTCTGTAACTCAGCCAAACAAAGGCCCACAGTCCTGATTTTCACACCACGCACTCACAACCCTAGCCTTGACACAACCCTACTTCCAGAATGTCACTTTGACCAACTTTTGACCAAAACTTCAAGAAACCCTAACCCTAACCCTACCACCCGGACCGGCTCGTCACCCTCTACGCATGGCTCAAGTCTCAAGTCTCAAGCACTTAGGGTTACAAAGTTATTGGAGCTTGAGTCAATGACTCAGGACCCCATTTACCCCTATTACCTACCCCTACCACCCGGACCGGCTCGTCACCCTCTACGCATGGCTCAAGTCTCAAGTCTCAAGCACTTAGGGTTACAAAGTTATTCAAAATCGCAGGCCTGCGATTACCACATTTACCCCTTAACCTCTACGCATGGCTCAAGTCTCAAGTCTCAAGCACTTAGGGTTACAAAGTTATTACAAATCGCAGGCCTGCGATTACCACATTTACCCCTTAACCTAACCCTACCACCCGGACCGGCTCGTCACCCTCTACGCATGGCTCAAGTCTCAAGTCTATCTGACCTAGGGTTACAAAGTTATTAACAAAAGACTCACTTCAAAGTGCCTTTTTTGGGAATAACTCCTCCCCCTTACATCACACCAACATGGTTCACACATGTATGGATAGATCTCGTCCAGACCTATCCATAGATGTCTCAACCATTCATGTCAGTTGTTCCTATAAAAAGTCATTCAATCTCAAAGCAAAAAAGAGGCACTTTGAGTGGTTTTTATCCCTATACCTACTTCCAGAATGTCACTTTGACCAACTTTTGACCAAAACTTCAAGAAACCCTAACCCTAACCCTACCACCCGGACCGGCTCGTCACCCTCTACGCATGGCTCAAGTCTCAAGTCTCAAGCACTTAGGGTTACAAAGTTATTGGAGCTTGAGTCAATGACTCAGGACCCCATTTACCCCTATTACCTACCCCTACCACCCGGACCGGCTCGTCACCCTCTACGCATGGCTCAAGTCTCAAGTCTCAAGCACTTAGGGTTACAAAGTTATTCAAAATCGCAGGCCTGCGATTACCACATTTACCCCTTAACCTCTACGCATGGCTCAAGTCTCAAGTCTCAAGCACTTAGGGTTACAAAGTTATTACAAATCGCAGGCCTGCGATTACCACATTTACCCCTTAACCTAACCCTACCACCCGGACCGGCTCGTCACCCTCTACGCATGGCTCAAGTCTCAAGTCTATCTGACCTAGGGTTACAAAGTTATTAACAAAAGACTCACTTCAAAGTGCCTTTTTTGGGAATAACTCCTCCCCCTTACATCACACCAACATGGTTCACACATGTATGGATAGATCTCGTCCAGACCTATCCATAGATGTCTCAACCATTCATGTCAGTTGTTCCTATAAAAAGTCATTCAATCTCAAAGCAAAAAAGAGGCACTTTGAGTGGTTTTTATCCCTATACCTATGGGGCTCCGGGAACATGACTCTGTAACTCAGCCAAACAAAGGCCCACAGTCCTGATTTTCACACCACGCACTCACAACCCTAGCCTTGACACAACCCTACTTCCAGAATGTCACATTGACCAACTTTTGACCCAAACTTCCAGAAACCCTAACCCTAACCCTACCACCCGGACCGGCTCGTCACCCTCTACGCATGGCTCAAGTCTCAAGTCTCTCACACTTAGGGTTACAAAGTTATTGGAGCTTGAGTCAATGACTCAGGACCCCATTTACCCCTATTACCTATACCTAACCCTAACCCTACCACCCGGACCGGCTCGTCACCCTCTACGCATGGCTCAAGTCTCAAGTCTCTCACACTTAGGGTTACAAAGTTATTAAAAATCGCAGGCCTGCGATTACCACATTTACCCCTTAACCTAACCCTAACCCTACCACCCGGACCGCCTCGTCACCCTCTACGCATGGCTCAAGTCTCAAGTCTCTCACACTTAGGGTTACAAAGTTATTACACGAGCAGTTATTAACTGGGTTCTTAATGATCCCTATTACCTAACCTAACCCTAACCCTAATTAGGGGATTCCAGGTCTTGTTCTGAGGGTCTCTGAGCGACGGGAGTAGGACCGTTGGAATCGCCTCGGCGAGCTCTACAACATATCTGGCATTGCCATTTTATACCCGGAAAGTGTATGTGGCATTTATTTCCCTAACCATGGGTCCTAGACAAAAACAGGACGTCTAGGTGAATTCGGGGGATTTTTTACAGTCCGGTGATGTGTCTTTTGACTCTCTAGCACCTATTTTTTTTTGTTGCAGTACCACCATTTTACCACTAGGGGGAGCAATTTGTCTGTCGTTTTCTGGAATATAGTTCCACAATTGGTTCAATCTACCACTGTGAGCCGTAGGAACATGCTAGAGAGCTGGGAGTTGGTTTAAACTGCTGTTAGGGGACTCGGGCTCCCTTGGCCACCGTTTCTGAGTGCCTAGGACCTTTCTACCAAAGATTCCAGAACTGAAGATTCCGTTTCCAGAACTGAAGATTCCGTTTCCGGAACTGAAGATTCCGTTTCCGGAACTGAACATTCTGAAAACGAGCTCCAACTCTGCTCAGGAAGGACCGAGAGCTCTGGCAATGACTTCAAATGAAAGCTGAGGGCCTCAGCAGTGCAATGGAAGTGGTTTCAAGTGTCCAACTACAACACTGTAGATTTTGAATAGGGATTCCAGATTGGTCAAGCCTTGACCGATTCTGGAAGGTGCTGTAACTGAGCTCAGGAAAGAGCTAGAGGTGTGGGATTTACTTCAAATGAAAGCTGGGGGGGTCCCTGACAGGTGTGGTATGATGTCATCTCTGTAAACCTGCATAAAAATTTCACCTCATGAATCAGCCCATAGACTGTATGGTGGGATACAGGGGGATGAGCCTTATGTGTCCTGAGGGTCAGTTGGGTCAATTTCCACCATGAATTTTGCGACCCCTTGGGGAGTGGCAACAACCCCAAACACACAACTGTTGGGGTGGTGACTGTCTGTTTTGGGTGTTTTTGGGCTGATCCAAACACTTTGAGCTTCAAAGATGCAATCTGGAAGGGGATTCCAGATTCCAGATTCCAGATTCCAGATTGGGATTCCAGATTCCAGATTCCAGATTCCAGATTCCAGATTCCAGATTGGGATTCCAGATTCGGTCAAGCAATGATAACTCCTCTCAGGAAGGAGCTAGATGGCTGGGATTAGCATCAAATGAAAGCTTAGGACCTCAGCAGTGTAATGGTTGCAGTGTCAAGTCTCAAGTCACTTCTTAAAAATCGATGTCATTTTCTGGAAGGGGATTCCAGATTTAGACATCAAATGACCGATTCTGGAATCTGCTATAACTCCTCTCAGGAAGGAGCTAGAGGCGTGGGACTGGCTTCAAATGAAAGCTGAGGGTCCTGTGAGTGTAATGGTGGTAGTTTCAAGTGTCTTACTTCAATGTTAAGGGTTTTATGGTCAACCCTATGTGTAACCCTAACTCGGTAACCCTACTCCCTAACTGTAACCCTAACAATCCCAAACAATGAGGGCTAGGGTTATGAAAGTTTGATATGTGTCTCCCTCGGGGGTCCCTGACAGGTGGGTTGTGGTGTCGTCTCTGTAACCCTAGCAGAAAAATTTGACCTCATGAATCACCCGATAATGTATATGGTTGCATCCGTGGGGATGAGCCTTGGGTGTCCTGAGGGTCGGTTCGGTCAATTTCCACCATGAAATTTGGAACCCTTCGGGGACTGGCAACGACCCCGCACACGTGTCTCTTGGGGCAGTGACTGTCTGTTTTGGGTGTTTTTGGGCTGATCCAAACACCCTGAGCTTCAGAAACGCAATCTGGAAGGGGATTCCAGATTTCGTCATTCAATGACCAATTCTGGAATCCTCTGTAACTCCTCTCAGGAAGGAGGTAGAAGTGTGGGCTTGGCTTCAAATGAAAGCTGAGGGCCTTGCGAGTGTAACGGTGGTACTTTCAAGTGTCTAACTCCACGTTTAAGTTTCAATGACACTTTCTGGAAGGGGATTCCAGAATGTGTCATCCAATGACCGATTCTGGAATCCTCTGCTATAACTCCTCTCAGGAAGGAGCTAGAGGGCTGGGATTAGAATCAAGTGAAAGCTTAGGACCTCAGCAGTGCAATGGTTGCAGTGTCAAGTCTCAAGTCACTTCTTAAAAATCAATGTCATTTTCTGGAAGGGGATTCCAGATTTAGACATCAAATGACCGATTCTGGAATCTGCTATAACTCCTCTCAGGAAGGAGCTAGAGGGCTGGGATTAGCATCAAATGAAAGCTTAGGACCTCAGCAGTGTAATGGTTGCAGTGTCAAGTCTCAAGTCACTTTTTAAAAATCGATGTCATTTTCTGGAAGGGGATTCCAGATTTAGACATCAAATGACCGATTCTGGAATCTGCTATAACTCCTCTCAGGAAGGACCTAGATGGCTGGGATTAGCATCAAATGAAAGCTTAGGACCTCAGCAGTGCAATGGTTGCAGTGTCAAGTCTCAAGTCACTTTTTAAAAATCGATGTCATTTTCTGGAAGGGGATTCCAGATTTAGACATCAAATGACACATTCTGGAATCTGCCTTAACTCCTCTCAGGAAGGAGCTAGAGGCGTGGGACTGGCTTCAAATGAAAGCTTAGGACCTCAACAGTGTAATGGTGGTAGTTTCAAGTGTCTAACTTGAATGTTAAGGGTTTTATGGTCAACCCTATGTGTAACCCTAACTCGGTAACCCTACTCCCTAACTAACCCTAACAATCTCAAACAATGAGGGCTAGGGTTATGAAAGTTTGATATGTGTCTCCCTCGGGGGTCCCTGACAGGTCTCTTGTGGTCTCGGTAAGATTCGGTCAAGCAATGATAACTCCTGTCAGGAAGGAGCTAGAAGGCTGAGATTGGCATCAAATGAAAGCTTAGGACCTCAGCAATGCAATGGTTATAGTTTCAAGTGTCTACCTGCACTTTTTAAAAATCGATGTCATTTTCTGGAAGGGGATTCCAGAATGTGTCATCCAATGACCGATTCTGGAATTCTCAACCCTAACTCCTCTCAGGAAGGAGCTAGAGGGCTGGGATTAGCATCAAATGAAAGCTTAGGGCCTCAGCAATGCAATGGTTGTAGTTTCAAGTGTCTACCTGCACTTTTTAAAAATCGATGTCATTTTCTGGAAGGGGATTCCAGATTTAGACATCAAATGACACATTCTGGAATCTGCTATAACTCCTCTCAGGAAGGAGCAAGAGGCGTGGGACTGGCTTCAAATGAAAGCTGAGGGTCCTGTGAGTGTAATGGTGGCAGTTTCAAGTGTCTAACTTGAATGTTAAGGGTTATATGGTCAACCCTATGTGTAACCCTAACTCGGTAACCCTACACCCTAACTGTAACCCTATACCCCAAAAAGCAGGTATGTTGTGATGACATCTCTCTGACCCCTAAAGAAAAACTTTGACGTTCACCACAATAAGCATGTTCCCTGTGGGATTTGATCCCACAAAAGTTGGGTTGAAAGCCATAGCATAAGACCACTCAGCCACTCAGTGCCATGAAAAGGAGCGTTTGGAACTTGTACTTATTTTTTAAGCTTTGTGTGGAGGGGGGTTGGAATAATGACCCTCCTAACCCTAGGGGTCAGTGGTCATTTAACCCTAGTTTCCTGACACTTAGGGCTAGGGTTATGAAAGGTGGCTGTCGGTTTTGGGTGTTTTTGGGTGTTTTTGGGCTGATCCAAACACTTTGGGTTTCAATGTCTCTTTCTGGAATGCAATGCCAGCTTGCTTCATTCTGGTGACAATCTCTAACTTTGTCCAGGAAGGCCCTAGAAGTGTGGGATTGGCATCAAATGAAAGCTTAGGGCCTTGGCAGTACAATGGTAGTGGTTTCAAGTGTCTAACTTAAATGGTAAGGGGTCTTTGGTCAACCCTATTTGCAACCCTAAGCCCTAAGCCTTGACCCTAACTCCAGTCAGGGTTTTTATTGGCTTCCAATGACAGCTTAGGGCCTTAAGAGTGTAATGGTGTTCCTTTCAGGTGTGTACCTGCACTTTTTAAAAAACGATGTCACATTCTGGAAGGGGATTCCAGATTTAGTCATCCAATGTCAGATTCTGGAATCTGAAAGGTTAGGCTAAGTTAGTTTAATAAAACACTTTGCCTCAGTAACACTAAGTCTCCACTGCTCAAGATGCACCACAATAAGCATGTCCCCCGTGGGGTTTGATCCCACAACCTACTGGTTGCAAGCCATAGCATTAGACCACTCGGCCACTCAGTGCTATGAATTTTTCGCGTTTGGAACTTGTACTTATTTTTTAAGCTTTGTGTGGAGGGGGGCTGGGATAATGACCCTCCCAGCCCGAGGGGGTAGAGGTAATCTAACCCTAGTTTGCTGACTATTAGGGTTACGGTGATGAAAAATTGATATGTGTCTCCCTGGGGGGTGCCTGACAGGTGTGTTGTGGTGTCATTTCTCTAACCCTAGCAGAAAAATTTGACCTCATGAATCAGCGTATAATCTACATGGTTGGATTGGGAGGCTGATGCCCCACTGAGTCTGGGGGATTTGCAAGCTCTCCCAGGGGTCAAAATTTAAACGTTGACCGATCGACACGAGGCTCACGTATGTTCATCGGGGGAGCCAGGGTATCCAGTGTGAGAAGTTTCAGCCCTGTGCGACCCTCCTGACCCTATCGGTCAAAGGTCAACGGGGTGACCTTTCCCATAAGGCCTTGAGCCAGGGAGCTCAAATTCGCTGTCATGCATCGGGGCTGGCAGCACATCCACGGTGTGCGATCTCAGCCCTCTAGGCCACCCGGAAGTCTTTCAGGAGAGCTGAAGGCACTCGTTTTCAAAAACGCCTTAACCGAACATATTTTGTGCGCCATTTTTGAAATACTTGAGCAAACGAGCTCAAAGTGGCATCAAAATGACCGTCTCTACACCCCGCTGATGTGTGCCGACAGTGGTGGTTGTAGCTGAAACGGAAATACCCGAAAAAAAGCACGTTTCTGTATTTCGCCATTTCACGTTTTTATTTTTAAAAATCAACGGTGATAGCCAGGGGGCTGAGACTTTCAGGGTGTCCTCGGGGTCCCATCCCACACCTGTGATAAAATTTTCAGCCCTCCGGGACATGTAGAAGTATGTGAAATAGGCAAATGCTAACGTTTTGTGGCTAAAATAGGAGCTAATTTCGCTATTTACATTAATAGCTCCCAAACGATGACAGCTAGCCGGCTCAAACTCGCACACAAGGTGTGTGGTGACCTTAGGCACCCATCGATATGGGGCAGCCCCGCCCACCGCGTGGAATTACTGCACAAAGTGGGCGGGAGCAGAAATTAGCCGTTAGCTGCTAACCCTAACTTCCAGCTTGAATAACTCTTAAACGATTAGGGTTAGGAGGATGGGGGTTGGAGGCATGACTCCTGGGGGGGTCCCTGATGGATGTGTGGAAGGGGATCCCTCCAGCGCATAAGGAAGCCGCGTGGTTGTTGCATTTAGCATTAGCCGCCGCTAACGACTTCGGAGTTGAATAACTCTGGAAGGGGAGGGGCTAGGAGGGTGTGGCTTTAACAGCTGACTCCCTGGGGGGTCCCTGACCTGTATGTAGGACCTCATCCCTCTGCTGCCCTCCTAGCCCCGCCCAATGACCTTTAACCACAGGAGCGCGTTTAATTGAATAACTCAGGAAGGGGAGGGGCTAGGAGGGTGTGGCTTGAACAGTTGACTTCCAGTGGGGTCCCCGACAGTTGTGTGCGATGGCATCCCGATCGGACCTTTGGATCTCCTTCAAATCATGTTTTTTCACTTTTTTCAGCGAAATCTCATTTCAGAGAGGATTGGGAGGCTGATGGCATAGTAACCCTAGAGGATCTGTAGTCTGTCATAGGGGGTGAAAATTAACGCTTTGCCCGATTGGCACGAAACTCGGGGAGGTTCATCGGGGGTGCTGGGAGAGCCGCTGTGTTGATTTTCAGCCCTCTGGGACCCTCCTAACCCTAGGGGTCAAAGGTCATCCAACCCTAGTTCGCCGACGATTAGGGTTACGGTTATGAAAATTTGATATGTGTCTCCCTGGGGGGTGCCTGACAGGTGTGTTGTGGTGTCATTTCTGTAACCCTAGCAGAAAAATTTGACCTCATGAATCAACACATAATCTATATGGTTGCATCCGTGGGGATGAGCCCTGGGTGTCCTGAGGGTCGGTTGGGTCAATTTCCACCATGAAATTTGGGACCCTCGGGGATCGGCAGGACCCCCGCACACATACCTCATGAGAGGTCAGGGATCCCCTCATCACTCTAAGGGTGAAACTCAGAGGGTGAAAACAACGCATTGAGCTAGAGACAAAAAAACGCTAGATCCTGCATCGGGGCTTCCAGGGCATCCATCCTGTGAAGTTTCAGCTCTCTAGAATACTTTTTTCCAAAAAAATCCATCCGTTTTCACTTGCCCTGCAGAAGGCCCGAAATAAAGCCTGAATCATAGCAAAATCCCTCAACGCTTTGACCGATCGGCACGAAACTCGGGAACCTGCATCGGGGGAGCCAGGGTATCCATTGTGAGAAGTTTCAGCCCTGTGCAACCCTCCTGACCCTATCGGTCAAAGGTCAACGGGGTGACCTTTCCCATAAGGCCTTGAGCCAGGGAGCTCAAATTCGGGGTCATGCATCGGGGCTGGCAGCACATCCAATCTGTGCGATTTCAGCCCTCTAGGCCACCCGGAAGTCTTTCGGGAGAGCTGAAGGCACTCGTTTTCAAAAACGCCTTAACCGAACATATTTTGTGCGCCATCTTTGAAATACTTGAGCAAACGAGGTCAAAGTGGCATCAAAATGACCGTCTCTAGACCCCGCTGATGTGTGCCGGCTGCGGTGGTTGTAGCTGAAACGGAAATACCCGAAAAAAGCTACTTTCTGCATTTCGCGTTTTCACGTTTTTATTTTTTAAAAATCAACGGTAATAGCTGGAGGGCTGAGACTTTCAGGGTTGCCTCGGGGTCCCCTTCTGCACCTGTGGTAAAATTTTCAGCCTCCCGGGACATGTAGAAGTATGTTAAATAGGCAAATGCTAACGTTTTGCGGCTAAAAAACGAGCTAATTTAGCTATTTTCGTTAATAGCTCCCAAACGGTGATAGCTAGCCGGCTCAAACTCGCACACAGGGTGCGTGGTGACCTTAGGCACCCTTTGATATGGGGCAGCCCCGCCCACCGCGTAGAATTACTGCGCAAATTGAGAAGGAGCTTAAATTAGCCGTTAGCTGCTAACCCTAACTTTGAGCTTTAATAACTCCTAAACGATTAGGGTTAGGAGGATGGGATTTGGATGCATGACTCCCGGGAGGGTCCCTGATGGGTGTGTAAAAGGATATCCCTCCAGCGCGTGCACAAGCCGCGTGGTTAACGCGTTTAGCATTAGCCGCCGCTAACGACTTTGGAGTTGAATAACTCTGGAAGGGGAGGGGCTAGGAGGGTGTGGCTTTGTCAGGTGACCCCCAGGGGGGTCCCTGACCTGTTTGTGGAAGGTCATCCCTCTGCTGCCCTCCTAGCCCCGCCCAGTGACCTTTAACCTCCAGAGCGCGTTTAATTGAATAACTCTGGAAGGGGAGGGGCTAGGAGGGTGTGGCTTTGACAGGTGAGGCCCAGGGGGGTCCCCGACACCTGTGTGGAATGGCATCCCGATCGGACCTTTGGATCTCCTTCAAATCGTGTTTTTTCAATTTTTTCAACGAAATCACATCCGAGAGCAGATTGAGAGGCTGAGGGCTTACTGACTCTAGAGGATCTGAAGCTCTCCCAGGGGGTGAAAATTAACGAATTGACCGATTGGCACCAAACTCGGGGAGGTTGATCGGGGGGGCCAGGCCTTCCGCTGTGTGAAGTTTCAGCCCTCTGGGACCAACTTGACCCTAGGGGTCAAAGGTCATCGAGCCCTAGTTCGCAAACGATTAGGGTTAGGGTTATGCAAATTTGATATGCGTCTCCCCGGGGGGTCCCTGACAGGTCTGTTGAGGTTTCATATCTCTAACCCTAGCGTAAAAATTTGACCTCACGAATCAGCGCATAGTCTATATGGATGGATTGGGAGGCTGATGAGGAGCATTTTCAGCCCTCTGGGAACCTCGTAACCCTAGCGGTCAACGGTAATCTAACCCTAATTCCATCAACATTAGGGTTAGGGTTATGGGAGTTGGATATGTGTTGATACGCGATGAGCCTTGGGTGTCCTGAGGGTCGGTTCGGTCAATTTCCACCGTGAAATTTTGGACCTCTCGGGGACGGCAACAACCCCATACACGTATTTCTTGGGCTGCTGACTGTCTGTTTTGGGTGTTTTTGGGCTCATCCTAGCATGTGGAGCTAACATGGCTAAGGATTCCAGATTCGGTCAACCAATGACAGCTTCTGGAATCAGCTATAACTCAGCTCAGGAAGGAGCTACAGTGGTAAGATTGGTGTCAAATTAAAGCTTAGGACCTCAGCAATGCAATGGTGGTGGTTTCAAGTGTCTAAATGTAACTTTTCAAAAAACGATGTCACATTCTGGAAGGCAATTCCAGATTTCGTCAACCAATGACCAAATCTGGAATCAGCTATAACTTTGCCCAGGAAGGAGCTAGAGGGCTGGGATTGACTTCAGATGATAGCTGAGAGCCTCAGCAGTGCAATGGTGGTGGTTTCAAGTGTTTAACTCCACATTTAAGGGTCAAGGACTTATTCTGGAAGGGGATTCCAGATTTGGTCAACCAATGACCGCTTCTGGAATCTGCTCTAACTCGGCCCAGGAAAGAGCTGGAGGGCTGGGAGTGACATCAGATGACAGCTGGGGGGTCCCTGACAGGTGTGTTGTGATGTCATCTCTCTACCCCCTGGATAAAAATTTGACCTCATGAATCAGCCCATAGTCTATGTGGTTGGATCGGTGGGGATGAGCCTTGGGTGTCCTGAGGGTCGGTTTGGTCAATTTCCACCATGAAATTTTTGACCTCTCGGGGACCGGCAACAACCCCATACACGTATTTCTTGGGCTGGTGACTGTCTGTTTTGGGTGTTTTTGGGCTGATCCAGGCACTCAGAGCTTCCAAGACGCAATCTGGAAGGGGATTCCAGATTCCAGATTGGGATTCCAGATTCCAGATTCCAGATTCCAGATTCGGTCAAGCAATGATAACTCCGCCCAGGAAGGAGCTAGAGGACTGGGCTGGGCTTCAGATGACAGCTGAGGGCCTCAGCAGTGCAATGGTGGTGGTTTCACGTGTCTACCTGCAATCTTAAGGGTCAAAAACGCAATCTGGAAGGGGATTCCAGATTCGGTCAAGCAATGATAACTCCTCTCAGGAAGGAGCTAGAGGGCTGAGATTGGCATCAAATGAAAGCTTAGGGCCTCAGCAGTGCAATGGTTGTAGTTTCAAGTGTCTACCTGCACTTTTTAAAAATCGATGTCACATTCTGGAAGGGGATTCCAGATTAGGTCAACCAATGACCAAATCTGGAATCTGCTCTAACTCTGCCCAGGAAGTAGCTAGAGGACTGGGATTGGCTTCTACTGACAGCTGGGGAAGTCCCTGACAGGTGTGGTGGGGTGTCATCTCTCTACCCCCTGGATAAAAATTTGACCTCATGAATCAGCCCATAGTCTATGTGGTTGGATCGGTGGGGATGAGCCTTGGGTGTCCTGAGGGTCAGTCGGGTCAATTTCCACCATGAATTTGGGACCCCTCGGGGACTGGCAACGACCCCGCACACGTGTCTCTCGGGGCGGTGACTGTCTGTTTTGGGTGTTTTTGGGCTGATCCAAACACTTTGAGCTTCAAAGACGCAATCTGGAAGGGGATTCCAGATTCCAGATTCCAGATTCCAGATTCCAGGTTGGGATTCCAGATTCCAGATTCCAGATTCCAGATTCCAGGTTGGGATTCCAGATTCCAGATTCCAGATTCCAGATTGGAATGGGATTCCAGATGCGGTCAAGCAATGATAACTCCGCCCAGGAAGTAGCTAGAGGACTGGGATTGGCTTCCACTGACAGCTGGGGAGGTCCCTGACAGGTGTGGTGGGGTGTCATCTCTCCAGGACCTCTAGAAATGTTTGACTTCACCAATCGGCCCCCGCTCTCTAGCGTTGATCCGGGCTGATGAGCTTTCTTTGTCCTCAGGGTCGGTCGGGTCAATTTCCAACGTGAAATTTTTGACCCCTCGGGGACCGGCGGGACCCCCACCCACGCGTTTGTGGGGGTGTGACTGTCTGTTTTGTGTGTTTTGGGGCTCGTCCCAACATTTTTGGCATTTCGGGTGAAAATCCCACATGGCCGGGTTCTCTGATTTATTTAGAGTCATTTTGGTGAAAAACATGGGTTAGCCACTTGAAAACTGAATTTTAAAATGGTTTTCTAACTTTTGATGGCTCTCTAGCGCTCAAAACATAGTGGTCAAAATCCGGAATTGAGATTCCGGAATTGAAAAAAACCGGAAACGGAATTTGCAGTTCTGGATTCCAGATTCCAGATTCCAGATTCCAGAATTGCAAATTCCGGATCCGGATTCTTCCGTTCTGGAATTCCAGATTCCTATCAAATCGACGGTGTCCCCTAACCCCTAACCCTAACCCTAACCCTAACCCTAACCTTTTGAGCCTGAGGAAGACTGTGTTACAGTCGAAACGTTGCTGTAAATAAACACGCACTTTCCAGTTTTTTCATCACGTTGTGTTGATTTAATTTATTTTATTTCTCTTGTTACTTTGGTTTTATTTTATTTTATTTTATTGTGCCTTGACTTACCTCATCCTTTTTCTTTGGAGTATCTTTGGCGGAGTTCGTGATGGAACAAAAAAATGATGATTGGACCGTGGTTCGCCGCGGGGCTCGCCGCCGCGACCGTGCGCGCCGCCGTGAAGCAGAACCTTACCTGGGGCGCCGGGGATGGTCCGGTGGGGATCGCCGGGGTGGAGGCTTCGACCCTGGGATGGCCCGTGCAGTCCCTGTCCCCGGCTGGGGGCAGGAAGCTGATTATTATCAGAAAAATGGACTTTCTCGGCCAGTGCCTCCCGGGAGAGTTGCTCCGCCTCCGGGGTTCCGTGCCGGACCTTGGGGTCAGCGCTCCTACGCAGAGGTTGTCAAACAAGCACGCTCCGACCCGGGACAAGCCCGTGGTGCTGGGAGGAATTTTGCTAGGGGGAGTAATGAAGGTCATCATGGGAATTACCAGACTTCCTCGAGGGACAGACAGCCCACTGATCCCAGCTTTCTAGCTTTGACTAAAAAATTACACACCATCATTAAAGTGACACATCACCTGCGGAACGTGGCAGAACGCCCTGGAAACCCACAGCCACGCATGATAGCCAGGATGGTTGATACTTTAACCACCATGATAAAACCTGCAGTACCTTCTCCCACGACACTTGATTTTATTGAGGGTAATGCCAGGAATTGGGGCTACAACACGACACTCATTCTTGAGGTCCATTACCAAAACAGTCTGGAGAAGCTGCTGGAGGAAGTGAAGATCGTGTTGACTCCTAATTGGAGGGAAGCCTTTGCGGTAGCCACCAAATGGGCTCGTAGGAACCTTCCCAGGATCACTCAGGATGTTGTGGACCAGGCAGAGGCCTTGGTAGCAGGGAATGAGCCAGAAAGAGCTGATCCAGACAGGGAGGGGGATGCACCTCCTGGGGAGACTACGGCTGTGCCTCCTCTGAGAGTTATGGTGTCAGCAGGGACCTCACCTGTCTGGGAGGGTGAAGTTGAACGTGAAATTACTCCCACAACCAGACCTGCAAGACAGTTAGTGGACAGGGGCACCGAAAGATGGCGGCGCGTGTAGACGCAGCGACCTCACGCTCTCCCGATAATGCGTTGTTTAAGTGTTTGTCTGAAAGTTTTTCTTGTCAGTCTAAATCGGAATATGAGTACAGTCGACAAGCTTTTTTCCACATCCGGAGAAGCAAGATTTGCCGAGTTTTGACCACGGAATTGGAGTACCTGCTAAAGGAACTGGGACTGCTACGCTGCCCTGCTAACTCGCCGGACTCGCCTGCTACCCCTCCCCCGGTAAGGAGGCGTCGGAAGCGGTGTGCTCGGACGAGGAAGCGGGGCAAGCGCGGAGGTGTCCGAGCTAGGCTAGAGGCTAAGCCAACTCGCCCAGCCATACCATCTATCCTTCTGGCGAACGTACGATCACTGGACAGCAAAATGGATGACATCCGACTTCTGAGATCAGCGAACCGCAAAGTGAGTGACTGTTGTGTGCTTGTTTTCACTGAAACCTGGCTAAATGACAACATCCCGGATTCGGCGATACAATTGGAACAGCTAACATGCTACAGATCCGACAGGGCTCTCGTAGAAGGAGGGAAGATACGTGGTGGCGGCGTCTGTGTTTACATCCGCGAAGCGTGGTGTCAGGATGCCACTGTCGTATACAAACACTGCTCACCTCTGGCGGAGTTCATGATCGTGAAGTGTCGCCCTTTTTACCTGCCGAGGGAGATGAGTTCGATCCTGCTGGTCGCTACTTATATTCCCCCAACGAACAACAGCAACAGAAGTGCGGCACTGACTGAACTGTACCAGGCTATCAGTGAACAACAAACAGCACAACCAGACGGCTTCATCATCCTTGCTGGAGATTTCAACCATGCTGATCTCAAAACTGTTCTTCCTAAGTTCCATCAACACATCCATTTTCCGACGAGGGGGGACAGCATTTTGGACTTTGTTTATACGCAGCACAAAGGAGCATACAAAGCCACCCCCCTCCCCCACATCGGCGCCTCTGATCACCTTACCATTATGCTATTGCCTGCATACAGACAGAGAGTGAAGGTCATCAAACCTGCTCTGAAAGAAGTAAGGGTGTGGCCACAGGGGGCAACTTCTGCTCTACAGGACTGCTTTGGAACAACAGACTGGGAAATGTTCAAGGAAGCGGCTACCTGCAATAACCTCATTGATGTTGAAGAGTACACAGACACTGTGACCTCCTACATCACCAAATGCATCGATGACGTGACCCATATCAAGAATATCACCATTCGAGCTAACCGGAAACCATGGCTAACAGGAGACGTCCACAGGCTGCTGAAGGCCAGAGATATAGCCTTCAAAGCTGGGGATGAATCAGCTCTGAGAACAGCGAGAGCCAACCTGTCCCGTGGCATCAGAAAAGCAAAACAAGATCATACAAACAAGATAACCTCCTACTTCAAGGACAGCAAGAATGCACAGAGCCTATGGCAGGGCATTCAAGCCATCACAGATTACAAACCTGCACCAC
This sequence comes from Salarias fasciatus, assembly GCF_902148845.1. Taxonomy (NCBI): domain Eukaryota; kingdom Metazoa; phylum Chordata; class Actinopteri; order Blenniiformes; family Blenniidae; genus Salarias; species Salarias fasciatus. The sequence goes on from NW_021941233.1 coordinate 42,897, forward strand.
GAAGCTGTGAGAGCGACATCACTCTGCTCAATAACCTGAACAGTTTTTTTGCACGCTTTGAGGAACAAAACACCACTCGCCCACAGAAAACACCACCACCTTCGCACGACCAGCCTCTGTGCCTGTCTGCCGCCAGCGTGAAGAGGACACTGTCCGCAATCAACACCCGGAAAGCAGCGGGTCCAGACAACATTCCTGGCAGTGTGCTGAAAGACTGTGCAGAGGAGCTGAAAGATGTCTTCACAGACATCTTTAACACCTCCCTGAGGCAAGCTATTGTGCCATCAGGCTTCAAAGCTACCACCATCATACCTGTGCCCAAGAAATCATCTCCATCCTGCTTCAACGACTACCGTCCTGTGGCACTGACATCCATTATCATGAAGTGCTTTGAACGACTAGTCTTGTCACACATCAAATCCACCCTGCCCCCCAGCCTGGACCCGTACCAGTTCGCATACAGAGCAAAACGATCCACAGACGATGCAATTTGCTCTGCCCTCCACCCAGCGCTCACCCACCTGGAAAAGAAGGACTCATATGTGAGAATGCTGTTCATAGATTTTAGCTCAGCGTTCAACACCATAATACCACAACAACTCATCTGCAAACTGGACAAACTGGGCCTCAGCACCTCCCTCTGCAACTGGCTGCTGGATTTCCTCAGCCAGAGGCCTCAAGTGGTGCGTGTCGGCAACAACATCTCAAGCAGCATCACCCTGAGCACAGGGGCCCCACAAGGCTGTGTGCTCAGTCCCCTCCTCTTCACCTTGCTGACACATGACTGCATATCAATCCACAGCTCCAACCATCTTGTCAAGTTTGCGGATGACACAACACTGGTGGGCCTCATCACCAACAGCGATGAGACCCACTACAGGAAAGAGGTGGAGTTACTGACCAGATGGTGCACAGACAACAACCTCCTGCTAAACGTCAGCAAGACCAAGGAGATTGTCGTCAGCTTCCGGAGAAGCCACACCCAATACCCCCCACTGACCATCAACGGTGTTGCAGTGGAAAGGGTGAGCAGCACCAAGTTCCTGGGTGTGTACATCAGTGACGACCTCTCCTGGACCACCAACACAACAGCACTGGCCAAGAAAGCACAGCAGCGCCTCTACTTCCTGCGCAAACTGAAGCGGGTAAGCGTACCACCACCCATCATGATCACGTTCTATAGAGGAACGATTGAGAGCATCCTTACCAGCTGCATCACCGTGTGGGGCGGGAGCTGTACTGACTACAACAGGAAGGCCCTACAACGCATTGTGAGAACAGCTGAGAGGATAATTGGTGCACCACTCTCCTCCCTGCAAGACTTATACACCACCCGCCTCACCCGCAAAGCCATCACAATCGTCAGTGATGCAAATCACCCTGCACACAGCCTGTTCACCCTCCTGCCCTCTGGAAGGAGGTACAGGAGTCTCCGATCCCGTACCACCAGACTCACAAATAGCTTCATCCACCAGGCTGTGAGGCTGTTGAACTCTCTTCCCTCCCGACTCTCAGCCCCAGCCAGAAGGAACATCAGGCTGGCAGGAGGAGTCTAGGAATATTGGACTCTCCCTCCCCCCTTCCAAGCTGAGACTCTGCACAAATATGCAAATTGCACACATCTGCTGCTACTGTTATATTTACATTTATATTTGAATTTTAGCTACTGCATTTTATTTATTTATTTATTAACTTAGGATTTGTCTTGTTGTGCACTTGCACTTTTTACTGGTGTCCATGTTAAACGCATAGGGATAGTGAGAAACGTAATTTCGATTCCTTTGTATGTCAAGTACATGTGAAGAAATTGACAATAAAGCTGACTCTGACTCTGACTCTGAGAACCAGAAAGTATGGGCACTGACCTGATGGATGTCATTGGACCCGCCAATAGAGAAACGGATACAGCGGAGCAGGAGGGACAGCAGAGAGAGGGTGAGGAGGAAGAAGTACAGGAGGAGAGAGAAGATGGGGGAGAAGTGACAGAGGGATTATTGGTGGAGCATGTGAGGGAGGAGGTCCCGCAGAGGCAGGACTCTGGGCAAAACAGTCCCACGCTGACCGATCTCCTACAGGCCATCGAGGAGGACAGTCCAGGACACGGAACCCCGCCCTTGGTGCCTGAGACTACCCCTAGACCACAGAGACAGAGGGTCATAAGGGCACGAACTCTCGCTGCGAGCGACCTGGAGCAGCCAGGACCATCTTGCCCAGCATCAGTTCCGCAGAACCCCCACACACAGAGTCAGACACCAGGTCCCGTCCCCCCAATTCAGGAGCCAGAATGGGATGAGGAGGAGTGTCCAAAAGCCTTCTGGGAAGAAATTCAAGAGCTGATGGAGCCATTAGAACGGGGTTGTGGAACCACACCAGCACCTACAAGAGGGATAGCCACGTTCAGGGTGAACAGACATGAACAGACAGAGGACAAGATGAGACTTTGGAATATGCAGGTTACAGAGAAAGTGATCATTATGGGAGATTCCAACCTGTCTAGAATCCAGACTTACGAGACACCCGGGATCCAGATTGAGTCCTTCCCCGGTGGTACCTTCAGACACGCTGAAGCCATTCTCTCCAAAATCCCGAGGGAGAATCCAGACGTCACTAAGGTCATCCTCTCCTTTGGTCTTAACTGTGGTTCTGTCAGGAGGGAAGATGCACTTGTCAGATCAGTATCAGATGCTTTGGCCATGGCCAGGAGGAAGTTTCCGAGAGCTGGGATTCATGTTCCCCTGGTGAATTTCTCGGGTGGGTTACCTATTCCACACAAAGAGACCTTGCAGAGATTAAACCAATACATAGAGCATAATACCCAGTTCATTCCATTTTTACCTTTGACTGACTTCACGACGGTGGGTGACCACATCCATTGGACTCACTTCACAGCTCAACGGATGCTAGAAAAAAAAAAAAAAAAAAAAAAAGAAAAAAAAGAAAAAGGTGTTTTGAGCCTGAGGAAGACTGTGTTACAGTCGAAACGTTGCTGTAAATAAACACGCACTTTCCAGTTTTTTCATCACGTTGTGTTGATTTAATTTATTTTATTTCTCTTGTTACTTTGGTTTTATTTTATTTTATTTTATTGTGCCTTGACTTACCTCATCCTTTTTCTTTGGAGTATCTTTGGCGGAGTTCGTGATGGAACAAAAAAATGATGATTGGACCGTGGTTCGCCGCGGGGCTCGCCGCCGCGACCGTGCGCGCCGCCGTGAAGCAGAACCTTACCTGGGGCGCCGGGGATGGTCCGGTGGGGATCGCCGGGGTGGAGGCTTCGACCCTGGGATGGCCCGTGCAGTCCCTGTCCCCGGCTGGGGGCAGGAAGCTGATTATTATCAGAAAAATGGACTAACCCTATGACCTCTGTTTTGCCAGGATTCAGACGGAGATAGTTCGTAGTCATCCAGGTTTTAATTTCTCTGATACAGTCACTGAGTCTGTCTATTTGATTAGTTTGATCAGGTTTCATAGATAAATACAGTTGTGTGTCATCTGCATAGCAATGAAAATTGATATCGTGACTTCTAATTATGTTCCCTAAAGGAAGCATATATAACAGAAATAAAATTGGCCCGAGCACGGACCCTTGAGGAACCCCATAACTGACCTGGGAGCACGGTGAGGACTGTTGGTTAACGTGAACAAATTGGTACCTATTAGATAAATAGGATTTGAACTAGCAGAGGGCTTTTCCTCTGATGCCAACCTCACATTCTAACCTCTGCAGGAGAATATTGTGGTCGATTGTATCAAAAGCTGCACTGAGGTCTAGGAGAACCAGGATTGAGACTAGACCTGCGTCAGCCGCCAATAGCAAGTCATTAGTGACTTTAACTAACGCAGTCTCAGTGCTGTGATAAGCTCTATATCCTGATTGAAATTTCTCAAATAAACTATTGTCCTGTAGGTGGCGGTAAAGCTGTTTAACCACAACTTTTTCCAGGACTTTTGAAATAAAAGGCAGATTTGATATCGGTCTGTAGTTGGCTAGAATATCAGGATCGAGATTAGGTTTTTTCAGCAGTGGTTTGATTACTGCGAATTTAAATGACTGTGGCACATAGCCATTTTCTAGAGAGGTATTTATTATAGTTATGATCGTATTTAAGATAACTGGAAGGATATCTTTGAAAAGCTTAGTTGGAATTGGATCTAGGAGACAGGTTGAGGTTTTAGAAGACATTACAATTGAAGTAATCTCAGCCCCATTTACTAATGAGAAACTATCTAGTATTTCAGGTATTTCAGGTGGAGGCAGTGGCTGGATTCCCTGAGCTTGATCTGAGGAAAGCGCTTCACTGATTTTACCTCTAATGGTTATGATTTTATCATTAAAGAATTTAAGAAAGTCATGGCAGTTTAAAGATTCTGGGATTACTGGTTCCACTACAGTATGACTGGTTGTCAGTCTGGCTACAGTGTTGAATAGAAACCGAGGGTTATTTTTGTTTATTTCTATTAAACGAGAGTAATATAATGTCTTGGCTTTAAAGAGAATTTGTTTATAGCTTAGCAAGCTACATTTCCAGGCCTTCAGAGATTGTTCTGATTTAGATTTACGCCACAGTCTTTCTAATTGCCGAGTTTTTTGTTTGAGAACACGGGTTTCAGAATTAAACCATGGAGCAACGCGCCTGGGTCGATTGGTTTTCAGCTGCAACGGGGCCACTACGTCAAGGGCAGATTTTAGTGAGTGCATAGCACTGTCAACAAACTGATCACTATTATCACCACTGGTCAATAAGCTCATTTCTGTGAGTTCACAAGATAATGCAGCAAATGCAGGCTGGATCAATTCTTTGTACCGAGCCACAGATTTTTCAGATAATGTCCGTATCAGCTGAATTTTATCTTTTTGAGCACAGTAGTCTTCAATCAAAACCTGAAAAGTAATAAAAAAATGGTCTGAGAGAATAGGGTTCTGAGGGAGAACATTTAGGTCACTGACTTCTATCCCATATGTTAAGACCAGATCCAGGGTGTGCTTGTGACTATGAGTGGATTCATCAACATTTTGAGTGAAACCGATACTATCTAATACTGCAATAAACGCATTACTCAAACTATCACCAGAATCATCCACATGGATGTTAAAGTCACCTATTATAAGGATCTTGTTATGAGTCAATACTATATTGCTTAAAAACTCTGAGAACTCAGTTAAAAAGTCAGAGTAAGGACCAGGAGGTCGATACACAATAATTAATAGCACAGCTTTTTGATTCTTCCAATTTGGACAAGTAAGCGTTAGTATTAAGCTTTCAAAAGAGTTGAATTTAACATTAGTTTTGGGTTTAAGAAGAAGACTGGAGTGGGAAATCACTGCCACACCTCCACCTCGACCTGTTGATCTAGCTGTTTGGAAATTAACATAGGTTGGAGGGGTACATTCATTGAGCCTCACATAATCATCTTGCTGGAGCCAAGTTTCTGTTAGAGCAAGGAGATCAATGTTATTGTCACCGATAAGGTCATTAACTAACAGAGATTTAGTGGAGATTGCTCTAATGTTTAGTAGACCACATTTTATGTATTTCCTACTGGAAAAGTTATTTTGTCTTGTACAGATGTTAAGCTTTTTACCCATTGACTTTTTTTTAATGCTTTGAGCACTTTGGACAGACTCAGTCTCTGTTAGCCTAGGTAAACCTCCATGCTTGACTTGTAAAAATCCGGGAGCAGGATTAGTGACGGGATCAACAAGATCAACAGAGGAGTGTTCTACACGACTGCTCTGCGCCCGGGGCTCATAGCTGGATTGTCAATTTAGAGTTCGAAGCCGATCAGCCATATTGTGAGCTAAAAGGACTGCACCATCCAAAGTTGGGTGGATGCCGTCCCTGCGGATGAGCCCAGGCTTTCCCCAGAAGGTGCACCAGTTGTTTAGAAAAATAACTCCGTTTTCCTCACTCCATCTAGACAACCAGCGATTGAATGATGAAAGTCGGCTATACATTTCATCATTGACCAAATTGGGCAGGGGACCAGAGAATATTACGGCATCAGACATCGACTTAGCCAATTCACACACCGAGGCTACTTGTAATTTGAGCACCTCTGATTGTCTCCGCCGGGCATCATTACCGCCTGCGTGAATCACGACTCGACGGAATCTCCTACCTTCCTGTTTTAAAAGCCTAAGGTTCCCCTCGATGTCCCCCACTCTGGCCCCCGGGTAACACCTAACCTTCACCGCTGGCAGCTTCACGTCTCTAACTATAGAGCTGCCAATCACCAGCGTGTCCAGTTCAGCCGGCGTGTCGTCGCTGAGGGGAGAGGACCTATTGCAGACGTGAAGCGGTTCTTGGAGTGCTACGTGGCGGTGCTTAGCACTAGCCTTCCTCCGGACTGTCACAAACCGGTCCTGGTCTTGTCCCGGCTGCTCGGGACATGCTGCGGGGCTGGGCTTGCTAACACTCCTCTCACTGCGGGAACGGGCTGCGAGCCCTGCCGCTACCTCGCTATAGCTAGCGCTGCCCTGCCCCTCACATCTGCGCAGCCGCTCCTCTAACTCGGTTACCCTGGCCTCCAGCGCTGTCAATACACTGCACTTTACGCAAATACCCCTATCGTCAAGGGAGGCAGGGTTCTGACTCAACATACGGCACACTGAGCAGGAAAGAAAAGAAGACAGAGGGGAGGACGCCATAGCGGTCCCGGCGGACCAAGCTAGTTAGCACGCTAAGCTAGTTAGCACGCCGGTGGCGCTAACGGCGGAGAAGAAATGTAATTCACGAGAGATCGCTTGGTCAATCGGGGGCGAAGTAACCCCGGGGGCGTAAATAACCCCGATTTTTGATTGCTTCGTGAATTAACAGTAATAGCAAGAGAGAGACAGCAAGCACTTCAGTCGCTCGCAGGCTTCAGCAAGCTTCACCAACACGGAAAACACTCACCGGAGTGACGTCAGACGCTCAGGCTGCGCAGAATCCTCACACTCAGCTGGGAGTGCCAATCAGACCAAACGGTAACAAAAAGAGACTCTGACCTAGAGTTGTAAAACCAAAACACAAATCCAAAAGGTAACTAAAAACAGATAATATAGAAAAACTCAAAGGATTCCTGAAGCCAAACACAAACCAAAAGGATAATTCAAAACACAGAACCAAAACTACAAATAGTCAAACCAAAACGAGTGCCTCACTACCAAACATAATACTATTTCAGAGGTCAAGAGGCACGAGAGCATGGCGAGCTACAGCCAGCTCCAGTCTGTGTCCTGCTGGCCGCTTTTATCCCCTCAGCTGCTCCGCAGGGTTGGTTGACGAGGTGCTCTCGGGCCAGGCTCCCCAGGTGCAGGCAATGGAGATGATTCCTGCAGCAGCAGCAGCAGCCTGGGATCACGCACTCTGACAGAGACACACACTCACATGGGGGGGGGGGGAGAACCGAGAATACGGCGACAGCCGTAACAGGCTCCCAGCAGAAGCCCTCCTCAGGCCCCCCTCAGGCCTTCAGCAGCAGCTTTCCTCAGGCTCTCATTCCCCCAGCAGCAGTGCTCCTCAGACCCCACAGGCCTCCAGAAGCAGCCCTCCTGAGGCCCCTCTTTCTGATTCGCATCCACAGGACTTAGGATTTATTCACAACTGCCAGTGTTGTGTAATTTGCATGCCACAACAGGAGGTGGCGCTGTTGATTCCATTTAACGCATAGCACCATGCACCATTGCCAGGACCACAACTGAGTCAGTCAGTCGCCCCAGTACAACGCGCCCTGAGCAACCAACAGGTGAGTTTGTGGTCACTGTTGATGAAAAAATGTTGTGGTGTCCGTGTTGTTAGCTGGTTGCTACCATTAGCCACGCTAGCTCAGGGCAGCAGTAGCAAAGCAAACATTTTTTCCTCCACTTCCTTATAGATTACTCTTGAATTTATATCATAATTGTCCTCACTCATAGGAGATTGACTTTGAGAGTACAATGTAACTGACTTCATGTTAAACGTCATAATGGGCGTGTGTGTTTTTCAGGGAGACCTGCTGATGAAGTGAATGAAACTGTGATGTCCACCCACTAACATGGAAGTGTTAGCTTATTGCATCTGCTAACATGGAGTTGTTAGCATGTCCCATCCACTAACATTTAGCTGTTAGCATCTGTCATCCACTAACATGGAGCTGTTAGCATGTCCCATCCACTCACATGGAGTTGTTAGCATGTCCCATCCACTAACATGGAGTTGTTAGCATGTCCCATCCACGAACATTGTCCTGTTAGCATCTGTCATCCACTAACATGGAGTTGTTAGCATGTCCCATCCACTAACATGGAGTTGTTAGCATGTCCCATCCACTAACATGGATTTGTTAGCATGTAACATCCACTAACATGGAGTTGTTAGCATCTGTCATCCACTAACATGGAGTTGTTAGCATGTCCCATCCACTAACATGGAGCTGTTAGCATCTGTCATCCACCAGCATGGAGTTGTTAGCATCTCTCATCCATTAACGTGGAGTTGTTAGCATGTCCCATCCACTAACATGGAGTTGTTAGCATGTCCCATTCACTAACATGGATTTGTTAGCTTCTCCCATCCACTAACATGGATGTGTTATCATCCGAAAGAACAATAGAGACCTTGCCCTCCGGGCTCAGTCCCTAAAAATTAAAAGAGTGATTTTGCTGTGTTGCATTCCGTGCGTGTAAATAGATAGTATTGTTTGGAAAGTGCTGTATACTGTGTTATTGTATTGCATATTGTTACTTGAGGAGCTGTGAGTCTATGAGGTGATGTGGTGAGCTGGTCATATGACTGCATCAGTGTTACCGTGGAAACCAAGCAATGTTTCCCTGTAACAGGCCATCTCAGCTGTGCCCACAAACAGGATGTTCTTAAAAGCTTATTTTCAGGCTTTTGCAAGTGTCTGAAGCAGTTTTGAGCTGCAGACTGTGAAAAGACTCTGAAAGAGTTGTGTCAGGGTGTTTTAATGTTTTTGGCCCGCTGTCAGACTCTTAAACTTTTTGCTGCCTCCAGTGGCCGAGTGGACTAGTGCAGTGACCCACAGTCCGATGGTGGCGGCAGTCCGAAGGTCGGCGGTTCGAATCCAGCCATGGGCGCACTTTTTTTTTCCACATTGTACAGTATTTTCCTCCTCTAACATCAGCTTATATAGAGCATCTTCCCCCTCTAACCCTCAGGTTATAGAGCATCTTCCTCCTCTTGTGTGAAGCACTTTACGGATAGCAGCGACACAACTTGAAATCCCCCGGACACATTACACTGACACGTCTGGAACCTACCTAATGGGGTCCCACTACTACCCGGCTCGCATCAGCGTGCAGTCAGTGTCCTCAGGCCCCGCTCAGGCCCCCAGCAGCAGCCATACTCAGGAACACCAGGCCCTCAGTAGCAGCCCTCCTCAGGCCCCTCAGGCCCCCAGTAACAGCCCTCCTCAGGCCCCTCAGCCCCCCAGCAGCAGCCCTCCTCAGGCCCCTCAGGCCCCCTGCAGGCTCCTCAGAACCCCAGCAGCATCCCTCCTCAGACCCCTCAGGCCCCCCTCAGGCCCCCAGCAGCAGCCCTCCTCAGGCCCCTCAGGCCGCCTGTAGCAGCATCCCTCCTCAGACCCCCCTCAGGCCCCCAGTAGCAGCCCTCCTCAGACCCCTCAGGCCCCCAGTAGCAGCCCTCCTCAGGCCCCCCTCCAGCTCCCAGTGGCAGTGCTCCACAGGCCCCACTCAGGCCCCCCCACTCAGGCCTTCAGCAGCAGCGCTCCTCAGACCCCTCAGGCCCCCCTCAGGCCCAAAGTAGCAGCCCTCCTCAGGCCCCCCTCAGGCCCAAAGTAGCAGCCCTCCTCAGGCCCCTCTCAGGCTCCCAGCAGAAGCCCTCCTCAGGCCCCCCTCAGGCCTTCAGCAGCAGCTTTCCTCAGGCTCTCATTCCCCCAGCAGCAGTGCTCCTCAGACCCCCAGGCCTCCAGCAGCAGCCCTCCTCAGGCCCCTCTTTCTGATTCGCATCCACAGGACTTAGGATTTATTCACAACTGCCAGTGTTGTGTAATTTGCATGCCACAACAGGAGGTGGCGCTGTTGATTCCATTTAACGCATAGCACCATGCACCATTGCCAGGACCACAACTGAGTCAGTCAGTCGCCCCAGTACAACGCGCCCTGAGCAACCAACAGGTGAGTTTGTGGACACTGTTGATGAAAAATGTTGTGGTGTCCGTGTTGTTAGCTGGTTGCTACCATTAGCCACGCTAGCTCAGGGCAGCAGTAGCAAAGCAAACACTCTTTCCTCCACTTCCTTATAGATTACTCTTGAATTTATATCATAATTGTCCTCACTCATAGGAGATTGACTTTGAGAGTACAATGTAACTGACTTCATGTTAAAAGTCATAATGGGCGTGTGTGTTTTTCAGGGAGACCTGCTGATGAAGTGAATGAAACTGTGATGTCCACCCACTAACATGGAGTTGTTAGCTTATTGCATCCGCTAACATGGAGTTGTTAGCATGTCCCATCCACTAACATTTAGCTGTTAGCATCTGTCATCCACTAACATGGAATTGTTAGCATGTCCCATCCACTCACATGGAGTTGTTAGCATGTCTCATCCACTAACATTTAGCTGTTAGCATCTGTCATCCACTAACATGGAGTTGTTAGCATGTCCCATCCACTAACATGGAGTTGTTAGCATGTCCCATCCACTAACATGGATTTGTTAGCATGTAACATCCACTAACATGGAGTTGTTAGCATCTGTCATCCACTAACATGGAGTTGTTAGCATGTCCCATCCACTAACATGGAGCTGTTAGCATCTCTCATCCACCAACATGGAGTTGTTAGCATGTCCCATCCACTAACATGGATTGTTAGCATGTCCCATCCACTACATGGGCCTGTTAGCATCTGTCATCCACTAACATGGAGTTGTTAGCATGTCCCATCCACTGTCATAGAGCTGTTAGCATCTGTCATCCAGTAACATGGAATTGTTAGCATGTCCCTACCACTAACATTTAGCTGTTAGCATCTGTCATCCACTAGCATGGAGCTGTTAGCATGTGCCATCCACTGACATGGAATTGTTAGCATGTCCCATCCACTCACATGGAGTTGTTAGCATGTCCCATCCACTAACATAGTCCTGTTAGCATCTGTCATCCACTAACATGGAGTTGTTAGCATGTCCCATCCACTAACATGGAGTTGTTAGCATGTCCCATCCACTAACATGGAGCTGTTAGCATCTGTCATCCACCAACATGGAGTTGTTAGCATCTCTCATCCATTAACGTGGAGTTGTTAGCATGTCCCATCCACTAACATGGAGTTATTAGCATGTCCTATCCACTAACATGGATTTGTTAGCTTCTCCCATCCACTAACATGGATTTGTTAGCATCCGAAAGAACAATAGAGACCTTGCCCTCCGGGCTCAGTCCCTAAAAATGAAAAGAGTGATTTTGCTGTGTTGCATTCCGTGCGTGTAAATAGATAGTATTGTTTGGAAAGTGCTGTATACTGTGTTATTGTATTGCATAGTGTTACTTGAGGAGCTGTGAGTCTATGAGGTGATGTGGTGAGCTGGTCATATGACTGCATCAGTGTTACCGTGGAAACCAAGCAATGTTTCCCTGTAACCGGCCATCTCAGCTGTGCCCACAAACAGGATGTTCTTAAAAGCTTATTTTCAGGCTTTTGCAAGTGTCTGAAGCAGTTTTGAGCTGCAGACTGTGAAAAGACTCTGAAAGAGTTGTGTCAGGGTGTTTTAATGTTTTTGGCCCGCTGTCAGACTCTTAAACTTTTTGCTGCCTCCAGTGGCCGAGTGGACTAGTGCAGTGACCCACAGTCCGATGGTGGCGGCAGTCCGAAGGTCGGCGGTTCGAATCCAGCCACTGGGCGCACTTTTTTTTTCCACATTGTACAGTATTTTCCTCCTCTAACATCAGCTTATATAGAGCATCTTCCCCCTCTAACCCTCAGGTTATAGAGCATCTTCCTCCTCTTGTGTGAAGCACTTTACGGATATCAGCGACACAACTTGAAATCCCCCGGACACATTACACTGACACGTCTGGAACCTACCTAATGGGGTCCCACTACTACCCGGCTCGCATCAGCGTGCAGTCAGTGTCCTCAGGCCCCGCTCAGGCCCCCAGCAGCAGCCATACTCAGGAACACCAGGCCCTCAGTAGCAGCCCTCCTCAGGCCCCTCAGGCCCCCAGTAACAGCCCTCCTCAGGCCCCTCAGGCCCCCAGCAGCAGCCCTCCTCAGGCCCCTCAGGCCCCCTGCAGGCTCCTCAGAACCCCAGCAGCATCCCTCCTCAGACCCCTCAGGCCCCCCTCAGGCCCCCAGCAGCAGCCCTCCTCAGGCCCCTCAGGCCGCCTGTAGCAGCATCCCTCCTCAGACCCCCCTCAGGCCCCCAGTAGCAGCCCTCCTCAGACCCCTCAGGCCCCCAGTAGCAGCCCTCCTCAGGCCCCCCTCCAGCTCCCAGTGGCAGTGCTCCACAGGCCCCCCCCAGGCCCCCCCCTCAGGCCTTCAGCAGCAGCGCTCCTCAGACCCCTCAGGCCCCCCTCAGGCCCAAAGTAGCAGCCCTCCTCAGGCCCCCCTCAGGCCCAAAGTAGCAGCCCTCCTCAGGCCCCCCTCAGGCTCCCAGCAGAAGCCCTCCTCAGGCCCCCCTCAGGCCTTCAGCAGCAGCTTTCCTCAGGCTCTCATTCCCCCAGCAGCAGTGCTCCTCAGACCCACAGGCCTCCAGCAGCAGCCCTCCTGAGGCCCCTCTTTCTGATTCGCATCCACAGGACTTAGGATTTATTCACAACTGCCAGTGTTGTGTAATTTGCATGCCACAACAGGAGGTGGCGCTGTTGATTCCATTTAACGCATAGCACCATGCACCATTGCCAGGACCACAACTGAGTCAGTCAGTCGCCCCAGTACAACGCGCCCTGAGCAACCAACAGGTGAGTTTGTGGTCACTGTTGATGAAAAATGTTGTGGTGTCCATGTTGTTAGCTGGTTGCTACCATTAGCCACGCTAGCTCAGGGCAGCAGTAGCAAAGCAAACACTCTTTCCTCCACTTCCTTATAGATTACTCTTGAATTTATATCATAATTGTCCTCACTCATAGGAGATTGACTTTGAGAGTACAATGTAACTGACTTCATGTTAAAAGTCATAATGGGCGTGTGTGTTTTTCAGGGAGACCTGCTGATGAAATGAATGAAACTGTGATGTCCACCCACTAACATGGAGTTGTTAGCTTATTGCATCCGCTAACATGGAGTTGTTAGCATGTCCCATCCACTAACATTTAGCTGTTAGCATCTGTCATCCACTAACATGGAATTGTTAGCATGTCCCATCCACTCACATGGAGTTGTTAGCATGTCTCATCCACTAACATTTAGCTGTTAGCATCTGTCATCCACTAACATGGAGTTGTTAGCATGTCCCATCCACTAACATGGAGTTGTTAGCATGTCCCATCCACTAACATGGATTTGTTAGCATGTAACATCCACTAACATGGAGTTGTTAGCATCTGTCATCCACTAACATGGAGTTGTTAGCATGTCCCATCCACTAACATGGAGCTGTTAGCATCTCTCATCCACCAACATGGAGTTGTTAGCATGTCCCATCCACTAACATGGATTGTTAGCATGTCCCATCCACTAACATGGGCCTGTTAGCATCTGTCATCCACTAACATGGAGTTGTTAGCATGTCCCATCCACTGGCATAGAGCTGTTAGCATCTGTCATCCAGTAACATGGAATTGTTAGCATGTCCCTACCACTAACATTTAGCTGTTAGCATCTGTCATCCACTAGCATGGAGCTGTTAGCATGTGCCATCCACTGACATGGAATTGTTAGCATGTCCCATCCACTCACATGGAGTTGTTAGCATGTCCCATCCACTAACATGTAGCTGTTAGCATCTGTCATCCACTAACATGGAGTTGTTAGCATGTCCCATCCACTAACATGGAGTTGTTAGCATGTCCCATCCACTAACATAGTCCTGTTAGCATCTGTCATCCACTAACATGGAGTTGTTAGCATGTCCCATCCACTAACATGGAGTTGTTAGCATGTCCCATCCACTAACATGGAGTTGTTAGCATCTCTCATCCATTAACGTGGAGTTGTTAGCATGTCCCATCCACTAACATGGAGTTGTTAGCATGTCCCATCCACTAACATAGTCCTGTTAGCATCTGTCATCCACTAACATGGAGTTGTTAGCATGTCCCATCCACTAACATGGAGTTGTTAGCATGTCCCATCCACTAACATGGAGCTGTTAGCATCTGTCATCCACCAACATGGAGTTGTTAGCATCTCTCATCCATTAACGTGGAGTTGTTAGCATGTCCCATCCACTAACATGGAGTTATTAGCATGTCCTATCCACTAACATGGATTTGTTAGCTTCTCCCATCCACTAACATGGATTTGTTAGCATCCGAAAGAACAATAGAGACCTTGCCCTCCGGGCTCAGTCCCTAAAAATGAAAAGAGTGATTTTGCTGTGTTGCATTCCGTGCGTGTAAATAGATAGTATTGTTTGGAAAGTGCTGTATACTGTGTTTTTGTATTGCATAGTGTTACTTGAGGAGCTGTGAGTCTATGAGGTGATGTGGTGAGCTGGTCATATGACTGCATCAGTGTTACCGTGGAAACCAAGCAATGTTTCCCTGTAACCGGCCATCTCAGCTGTGCCCACAAACAGGATGTTCTTAAAAGCTTATTTTCAGGCTTTTGCAAGTGTCTGAAGCAGTTTTGAGCTGCAGACTGTGAAAAGACTCTGAAAGAGTTGTGTCAGGGTGTTTTAATGTTTTTGGCCCGCTGTCAGACTCTTAAACTTTTTGCTGCCTCCAGTGGCCGAGTGGACTAGTGCAGTGACCCACAGTCCGATGGTGGCGGCAGTCCGAAGGTCGGCGGTTCGAATCCAGCCACGGGCGCACTTTTTTTTTCCACATTGTACAGTATTTTCCTCCTCTAACATCAGCTTATATAGAGCATCTTCCCCCTCTAACCCTCAGGTTATAGAGCATCTTCCTCCTCTTGTGTGAAGCACTTTACGGATATCAGCGACACAACTTGAAATCCCCCGGACACATTACACTGACACGTCTGGAACCTACCTAATGGGGTCCCACTACTACCCGGCTTATATCAGCGTGCAGTCAGTGTCCTCAGGCCCCGCTCAGGCCCCCAGCAGCAGCCATACTCAGGAACACCAGGCCCTCAGTAGCAGCCCTCCTCAGGCCCCTCAGGCCCCCAGTAACAGCCCTCCTCAGGCCCCTCAGCCCCCCAGCAGCAGCCCTCCTCAGGCCCCTCAGGCCCCCTGCAGGCTCCTCAGAACCCCAGCAGCATCCCTCCTCAGACCCCTCAGGCCCCCCTCAGGCCCCCAGCAGCAGCCCTCCTCAGGCCCCTCAGGCCCAAAGTAGCAGCCCTCCTCAGGCCCCCCTCAGGCCCAAAGTAGCAGCCCTCCTCAGGCCCCTCTCAGGCTCCCAGCAGAAGCCGTCCTCAGGCCCCCCTCAGGCCTTCAGCAGCAGCTTTCCTCAGGCTCTCATTCCCCCAGCAGCAGTGCTCCTCAGACCCCACAGGCCTCCAGCAGCAGCCCTCCACAGGCCCCTCTTTCTGATTCGCATCCACAGGACTTAGGATTTATTCACAACTGCCAGTGTTGTGTAATTTGCATGCCACAACAGGAGGTGGCGCTGTTGATTCCATTTAACGCATAGCACCATGCACCATTGCCAGGACCACAACTGAGTCAGTCAGTCGCCCCAGTACAACGCGCCCTGAGCAACTAACAGGTGAGTTTGTGGTCACTGTTGATGAAAAATGTTGTGGTGTCCGTGTTGTTAGCTGGTTGCTACCATTAGCCACGCTAGCTCAGGGCAGCAGTAGCAAAGCAAACACTCTTTCCTCCACTTCCTTATAGATTACTCTTGAATTTATATCATAATTGTCCTCACTCATAGGAGATTGACTTTGAGAGTACAATGTAACTGACTTCATGTTAAAAGTCATAATGGGCGTGTGTGTTTTTCAGGGAGACCTGCTGATGAAGTGAATGAAACTGTGATGTCCACCTACTAACATGGAGTTCTTAGCTTATTGCATCCGCTAACATGGAGTTGTTAGCATGTCCCATCCACTAACATTTAGCTGTTAGCATCTGTCATCCACTAACATGGAATTGTTAGCATGTCCCATCCACTCACATGGAGTTGTTAGCATGTCTCATCCACTAACATGGAGCTGTTAGCATCTGTCATCCACTAACATGGAGTTGTTAGCATGTCCCATCCACTCACATGGAGTTGTTAGCATGTCCCATCCACTAACATGGAGCTGTTAGCATCTGTCATCCACCAACATGGAGTTGTTAGCATCTCTCATCCATTAACGTGGAGTTATTAGCATGTCCCATCCACTAACATGGATTTGTTAGCTTCTCCCATCCACTAACATGGATTTGTTAGCATCCGAAAGAACAATAGAGACCTTGCCCTCCGGGCTCAGTCCCTAAAAATTAAAAGAGTGATTTTGCTGTGTTGCCTTCCGTGCGTGTAAATAGATATTATTGTTTGGAAAGTGCTGTATACTGTGTTATTGTATTGCATATTGTTACTTGAGGAGTTGTGAGTCTATGAGGTGATGTGATGACCTGGTCATATGACTGCATCAGTGTTACCGTGGAAACCAAGCAATGTTTCCCTGTAACCGGCCATCTCAGCTGTGCCCACAAACAGGATGTTCTTAAAAGCTTATTTTCAGGCTTTTGCAAGTGTCTGAAGCAGTTTTGAGCTGCAGACTGTGAAAAGACTCTGAAAGAGTTGTGTCAGGGTGTTTTAATGTTTTTGGCCCGCTGTCAGACTCCTAAAGTTTTTGCTGCCTCCAGTGGCCGAGTGGACTAGTGCAGTGACCCACAGTCCGATGGTGGCGGCAGTCCGAAGGTCGGCGGTTCGAATCCAGCCACGGGCGCACTTTTTTTTTCCACATTGTACAGTGTTTTCCTCCTCTAACATCAGCTTATATAGAGCATCTTCCCCCTCTAACCTTCAGGTTATAGAGCATCTTCCTCCTCTTGTGTGAAGCACTTTACGGATATCAGCGACACAACTTGAAATCCCCCGGACACATTACACTGACACGTCTGGAACCTACCTAATGGGGTCCCACTACTACCCGGCTCGCATCAGCGTGCAGTCAGTGTCCTCAGGCCCCGCTCAGGCCCCCAGCAGCAGCCATACTCAGGAACACCAGGCCCTCAGTAGCAGCCCTCCTCAGGCCCCTCAGGCCCCCAGTAACAGCCCTCCTCAGGCCCCTCAGGCCCCCAGCAGCAGCCCTCCTCAGGCCCCTCAGGCCCCCTGCAGGCTCCTCAGAACCCCAGCAGCATCCCTCCTCAGACCCCTCAGGCCCCCCTCAGGCCCCCAGCAGCAGCCCTCCTCAGGCCCCTCAGGCCGCCTGTAGCAGCATCCCTCCTCAGCCCCCCCTCAGGCCCCCAGTAGCAGCCCTCCTCAGACCCCTCAGGCCCCCAGTAGCAGCCCTCCTCAGGCCCCCCTCCAGCTCCCAGTGGCAGTGCTCCACAGGCCCCCCCCAGGCCCCCCCTCAGGCCTTCAGCAGCAGCGCTCCTCAGACCCCTCAGGCCCCCCTCAGGCCCAAAGTAGCAGCCCTCCTCAGGCCCCCCTCAGGCCCAAAGTAGCAGCCCTCCTCAGGCCCCCCTCAGGCTCCCAGCAGAAGCCCTCCTCAGGCCCCCCTCAGGCCTTCAGCAGCAGCTTTCCTCAGGCTCTCATTCCCCCAGCAGCAGTGCTCCTCAGAACCCACAGGCCTCCAGCAGCAGCCCTCCTGAGGCCCCTCTTTCTGATTCGCATCCACAGGACTTAGGATATATTCACAACTGCCAGTGTTGTGTAATTTGCATGCCACAACAGGAGGTGGCGCTGTTGATTCCATTTAACGCATAGCACCATGCACCATTGCCAGGACCACAACTGAGTCAGTCAGTCGCCCCAGTACAACGCGCCCTGAGCAACCAACAGGTGAGTTTGTGGTCACTGTTGATGAAAAATGTTGTGGTGTCCATGTTGTTAGCTGGTTGCTACCATTAGCCACGCTAGCTCAGGGCAGCAGTAGCAAAGCAAACACTCTTTCCTCCACTTCCTTATAGATTACTCTTGAATTTATATCATAATTGTCCTCACTCATAGGAGATTGACTTTGAGAGTACAATGTAACTGACTTCATGTTAAAAGTCATAATGGGCGTGTGTGTTTTTCAGGGAGACCTGCTGATGAAATGAATGAAACTGTGATGTCCACCCACTAACATGGAGTTGTTAGCTTATTGCATCCGCTAACATGGAGTTGTTAGCATGTCCCATCCACTAACATTTAGCTGTTAGCATCTGTCATCCACTAACATGGAATTGTTAGCATGTCCCATCCACTCACATGGAGTTGTTAGCATGTCTCATCCACTAACATTTAGCTGTTAGCATCTGTCATCCACTAACATGGAGTTGTTAGCATGTCCCATCCACTGGCATGGAGCTGTTAGCATGTGCCATCCACTAACATGGAATTGTTAGCATGTCCCATCCACTAACATGGAGTTGTTAGCATGTCCCATCCACTAACATGGAGTTGTTAGCATGTCCCATCCACTAACATAGTCCTGTTAGCATCTGTCATCCACTAACATGGAGTTGTTAGCATGTCCCATCCACTAACATGGAGTTGTTAGCATGTCCCATCCACTAACATGGAGCTGTTAGCATCTGTCATCCACTAACATGGAGTTGTTAGCATGTCCCATCCACTCACATGGAGTTGTTAGCATGTCCCATCCACTAACATGGAGCTGTTAGCATCTGTCATCCAGCAACATGGAGTTGTTAGCATCTCTCATCCATTAACGTGGAGTTGTTAGCATGTCCCATCCACTAACATGGAGTTATTAGCATGTCCCATCCACTCC
>NW_021941233.1:62342-89529 GCF_902148845.1 Salarias fasciatus
CCCAACCTGCTTTCTCTCGGGCTGGGAAGCGCGTTTTTGAAACTTTTGGATATTTCATGAAAAACTGCTCAAACTGGGACTGTTGAAGCTTAAACATGATGGATTTATCACTTTCAAGCAGTTTCCACTTGATTCATTCACGGGAACTCAGTTTTTCAACTTTCATCGCTCTGTGCCGAAACCTGCTTTCTCTCGGGCTGGGAAGCGCAGTTTTTGAAACTTTTGGATATTTCATGAAAAACTGCTCAAACTGGGACTGTTGAAGCTTAAACATGATGGATTTGTCACTTTCAAGCAGTTTCCACTTGATTCATTCACGGGAACTCACAGTTTTTTCAACTTTCATCGCTCTGTGCCGAAACCTGCTTTCTCTCGGGCTGGGAAGCGCGTTTTTGAAACTTTTGGATATTTCATGAAAAACTGCTCAAACTGGGACTGTTGAAGCTTAAACATGATGGATTTATCACTTTCAAGCAGTTTCCACTTGATTCATTCACGGGAACTCACAGTTTTTCAACTTTCATCGCTCTGTGCCGAAACCTGCTTTCTCTCGGGCTGGGAAGCGCGTTTTTGAAACTTTTGGATGTTTCATGAAAAACTGCTCAAACTGGGACTGTTGAAGCTTAAACATGATGGATTTATCACTTTCAAGCAGTTTCCACTTGATTCATTCACGGGAACTCACAGTTTTTCAACTTTCATCGCTCTGTGCCCAAACCTGCTTTCTCTCGGGCTGGGAAGCGCGTTTTTGAAACTTTTGGATATTTCATGAAAAACTGCTCAAACTGGGACTGTTGAAGCTTAAACATGATGGATTTATCACTTTCAAGCAGTTTCCACTTGATTCATTCACGGGAACTCACAGTTTTTCAACTTTCATCGCTCTGTGCCGAAACCTGCTTTCTCTCGGGCTGGGAAGCGCGTTTTTGAAACTTTTGGATATTTCATGAAAAACTGCTCAAACTGGGACTGTTGAAGCTTAAACATGATGGATTTATCACTTTCAAGCAGTTTCCACTTGATTCATTCACGGGAACTCTCAGTTTTTCAACTTTCATCGCTCTGTGCCGAAACCTGCTTTCTCTCGGGCTGGGAAGCGCGTTTTTGAAACTTTTGGATATTTCATGAAAAACTGCTCAAACTGGGACTGTTGAAGCTTAAACATGATGGATTTATCACTTTCAAGCAGTTTCCACTTGATTCATTCACGGGAACTCACAGTTTTTCAACTTTCATCGCTCTGTGCCGAAACCTGCTTTCTCTCGGGCTGGGAAGCGCGTTTTTGAAACTTTTGGATGTTTCATGAAAAACTGCTCAAACTGGGACTGTTGAAGCTTAAACATGATGGATTTATCACTTTCAAGCAGTTTCCACTTGATTCATTCACGGGAACTCACAGTTTTTCAACTTTCATCGCTCTGTGCCCAAACCTGCTTTCTCTCGGGCTGGGAAGCGCGTTTTTGAAACTTTTGGATATTTCATGAAAAACTGCTCAAACTGGGACTGTTGAAGCTTAAACATGATGGATTTATCACTTTCAAGCAGTTTCCACTTGATTCATTCACGGGAACTCACAGTTTTTCAACTTTCATCGCTCTGTGCCCAAACCTGCTTTCTCTCGGGCTGGGAAGCGCGTTTTTGAAACTTTTCGATATTTCATGAAAAACTGCTCAAACTGGGACTGTTGAAGCTTAAACATGATGGATTTATCACTTTCAAGCAGTTTCCACTTGATTCATTCACGGGAACTCCCAGTTTTTCAACTTTCATCGCTCTGTGCCGAAACCTGCTTTCTCTCGGGCTGGGAAGCGCGTTTTTGAAACTTTTGGATGTTTCATGAAAAACTGCTCAAACTGGGACTGTTGAAGCTTAAACATGATGGATTTATCACTTTCAAGCAGTTTCCACTTGATTCATTCACGGGAACTCTCAGTTTTTCAACTTTCATCGCTCTGTGCCGAAACCTGCTTTCTCTCGGGCTGGGAAGCGCGTTTTTGAAACTTTTGGATATTTCATGAAAAACTGCTCAAACTGGGACTGTTGAAGCTTAAACATGATGGATTTATCACTTTCAAGCAGTTTCCACTTGATTCATTCACGGGAACTCTCAGTTTTTCAACTTTCATCGCTCTGTGCCGAAACCTGCTTTCTCTCGGGCTGGGAAGCGCGTTTTTGAAACTTTTGGATATTTCATGAAAAACTGCTCAAACTGGGACTGTTGAAGCTTAAACATGATGGATTTATGACTTTCAAGCAGTTTCCACTTGATTCATTCACGGGAACTCACAGTTTTTCAACTTTCATCGCTCTGTGCCGAAACCTGCTTTCTCTCGGGCTGGGAAGCGCGTTTTTGAAACTTTTGGATATTTCATGAAAAACTGCTCAAACTGGGACTGTTGAAGCTTAAACATGATGGATTTGTCACTTTCAAGCAGTTTCCACTTGATTCATTCACGGGAACTCACAGTTTTTTCAACTTTCATCGCTCTGTGCCGAAACCTGCTTTCTCTCGGGCTGGGAAGCGCGTTTTTGAAACTTTTGGATATTTCATGAAAAACTGCTCAAACTGGGACTGTTGAAGCTTAAACATGATGGATTTATCACTTTCAAGCAGTTTCCACTTGATTCATTCACGGGAACTCACAGTTTTTCAACTTTCATCGCTCTGTGCCCAAACCTGCTTTCTCTCGGGCTGGGAAGCGCGTTTTTGAAACTTTTGGATGTTTCATGAAAAACTGCTCAAACTGGGACTGTTGAAGCTTAAACATGATGGATTTATCACTTTCAAGCAGTTTCCACTTGATTCATTCACGGGAACTCACAGTTTTTCAACTTTCATCGCTCTGTGCCGAAACCTGCTTTCTCTCGGGCTGGGAAGCGCGTTTTTGAAACTTTTGGATATTTCATGAAAAACTGCTCAAACTGGGACTGTTGAAGCTTAAACATGATGGATTTGTCACTTTCAAGCAGTTTCCACTTGATTCATTCACGGGAACTTACAGTTTTTTCAACTTTCATGGCTCTGTGCCGAAACCTGCTTTCTCTCGGGCTGGGAAGCGCGTTTTTGAAACTTTTGGATATTTCATGAAAACCTGCTCAAACTGGGACTGTTGAAGCTTAAACATGATGGATTTATGACTTTCAAGCAGTTTCCACTTGATTCATTCACGGGAACTCACAGTTTTTCAACTTTCATCGCTCTGTGCCCAAACCTGCTTTCTCTCGGGCTGGGAAGCGCGTTTTTGAAACTTTTGGATATTTCATGAAAAACTGCTCAAACTGGGACTGTTGAAGCTTAAACATGATGGATTTATCACTTTCAAGCAGTTTCCACTTGATTCATTCACGGGAACTCAGTTTTTCAACTTTCATCGCTCTGTGCCGAAACCTGCTTTCTCTCGGGCTGGGAAGCGCATTTTTGAAACTTTTGGATATTTCATGAAAAACTGCTCAAACTGGGACTGTTGAAGCTTAAACATGATGGATTTATGACTTTCAAGCAGTTTCCACTTGATTCATTCACGGGAACTCACAGTTTTTCAACTTTCATCGCTCTGTGCCGAAACCTGCTTTCTCTCGGGCTGGGAAGCGCGTTTTTGAAACTTTTGGATATTTCATGAAAAACTGCTCAAACTGGGACTGTTGAAGCTTAAACATGATGGATTTGTCACTTTCAAGCAGTTTCCACTTGATTCATTCACGGGAACTCACAGTTTTTTCAACTTTCATCGCTCTGTGCCGAAACCTGCTTTCTCTCGGGCTGGGAAGCGCGTTTTTGAAACTTTTGGATATTTCATGAAAAACTGCTCAAACTGGGACTGTTGAAGCTTAAACATGATGGATTTATCACTTTCAAGCAGTTTCCACTTGATTCATTCACGGGAACTCACAGTTTTTCAACTTTCATCGCTCTGTGCCGAAACCTGCTTTCTCTCGGGCTGGGAAGCGCGTTTTTGAAACTTTTGGATGTTTCATGAAAAACTGCTCAAACTGGGACTGTTGAAGCTTAAACATGATGGATTTATCACTTTCAAGCAGTTTCCACTTGATTCATTCACGGGAACTCACAGTTTTTCAACTTTCATCGCTCTGTGCCGAAACCTGCTTTCTCTCGGGCTGGGAAGCGCGTTTTTGAAACTTTTGGATGTTTCATGAAAAACTGCTCAAACTGGGACTGTTGAAGCTTAAACATGATGGATTTATCACTTTCAAGCAGTTTCCACTTGATTCATTCACGGGAACTCACAGTTTTTCAACTTTCATCGCTCTGTGCCGAAACCTGCTTTCTCTCGGGCTGGGAAGCGCGTTTTTGAAACTTTTCGATATTTCATGAAAAACTGCTCAAACTGGGACTGTTGAAGCTTAAACATGATGGATTTATCACTTTCAAGCAGTTTCCACTTGATTCATTCACGGGAACTCACAGTTTTTCAACTTTCATCGCTCTGTGCCCAAACCTGCTTTCTCTCGGGCTGGGAAGCGCGTTTTTGAAACTTTTGGATATTTCATGAAAAACTGCTCAAACTGGGACTGTTGAAGCTTAAACATGATGGATTTATCACTTTCAAGCAGTTTCCACTTGATTCATTCACGGGAACTCACAGTTTTTCAACTTTCATCGCTCTGTGCCCAAACCTGCTTTCTCTCGGGCTGGGAAGCGCGTTTTTGAAACTTTTGGATATTTCATGAAAAACTGCTCAAACTGGGACTGTTGAAGCTTAAACATGATGGATTTATCACTTTCAAGCAGTTTCCACTTGATTCATTCACGGGAACTCAGTTTTTCAACTTTCATCGCTCTGTGCCCAAACCTGCTTTCTCTCGGGCTGGGAAGCGCGTTTTTGAAACTTTTGGATATTTCATGAAAAACTGCTCAAACTGGGACTGTTGAAGCTTAAACATGATGGATTTATCACTTTCAAGCAGTTTCCACTTGATTCATTCACGGGAACTCAGTTTTTCAACTTTCATCGCTCTGTGCCGAAACCTGCTTTCTCTCGGGCTGGGAAGCGCATTTTTGAAACTTTTGGATATTTCATGAAAAACTGCTCAAACTGGGACTGTTGAAGCTTAAACATGATGGATTTGTCACTTTCAAGCAGTTTCCACTTGATTCATTCACGGGAACTCACAGTTTTTCAACTTTCATCGCTCTGTGCCGAAACCTGCTTTCTCTCGGGCTGGGAAGCGCGTTTTTGAAACTTTTGGATATTTCATGAAAAACTGCTCAAACTGGGACTGTTGAAGCTTAAACATGATGGATTTATCACTTTCAAGCAGTTTCCACTTGATTCATTCACGGGAACTCACAGTTTTTCAACTTTCATGGCTCTGTGCCGAAACCTGCTTTCTCTCGGGCTGGGAAGCGCGTTTTTGAAACTTTTGGATATTTCATGAAAAACTGCTCAAACTGGGACTGTTGAAGCTTAAACATGATGGATTTATCACTTTCAAGCAGTTTCCACTTGATTCATTCACGGGAACTCACAGTTTTTCAACTTTCATCGCTCTGTGCCGAAACCTGCTTTCTCTCGGGCTGGGAAGCGCATTTTTGAAACTTTTGGATATTTCATGAAAAACTGCTCAAACTGGGACTGTTGAAGCTTAAACATGATGGATTTATGACTTTCAAGCAGTTTCCACTTGATTCATTCACGGGAACTCACAGTTTTTCAACTTTCATCGCTCTGTGCCGAAACCTGCTTTCTCTCGGGCTGGGAAGCGCGTTTTTGAAACTTTTGGATATTTCATGAAAAACTGCTCAAACTGGGACTGTTGAAGCTTAAACATGATGGATTTGTCACTTTCAAGCAGTTTCCACTTGATTCATTCACGGGAACTCACAGTTTTTTCAACTTTCATCGCTCTGTGCCGAAACCTGCTTTCTCTCGGGCTGGGAAGCGCGTTTTTGAAACTTTTGGATATTTCATGAAAAACTGCTCAAACTGGGACTGTTGAAGCTTAAACATGATGGATTTATCACTTTCAAGCAGTTTCCACTTGATTCATTCACGGGAACTCACAGTTTTTCAACTTTCATCGCTCTGTGCCCAAACCTGCTTTCTCTCGGGCTGGGAAGCGCGTTTTTGAAACTTTTGGATGTTTCATGAAAAACTGCTCAAACTGGGACTGTTGAAGCTTAAACATGATGGATTTGTCACTTTCAAGCAGTTTCCACTTGATTCATTCACGGGAACTCACAGTTTTTCAACTTTCATCGCTCTGTGCCGAAACCTGCTTTCTCTCGGGCTGGGAAGCGCGTTTTTGAAACTTTTGGATATTTCATGAAAAACTGCTCAAACTGGGACTGTTGAAGCTTAAACATGATGGATTTATCACTTTCAAGCAGTTTCCACTTGATTCATTCACGGGAACTCACAGTTTTTCAACTTTCATGGCTCTGTGCCGAAACCTGCTTTCTCTCGGGCTGGGAAGCGCGTTTTTGAAACTTTTGGATATTTCATGAAAAACTGCTCAAACTGGGACTGTTGAAGCTTAAACATGATGGATTTATCACTTTCAAGCAGTTTCCACTTGATTCATTCACGGGAACTCACAGTTTTTCAACTTTCATCGCTCTGTGCCGAAACCTGCTTTCTCTCGGGCTGGGAAGCGCGTTTTTGAAACTTTTGGATATTTCATGAAAAATTGCTCAAACTGGGACTGTTGAAGCTTAAACATGATGGATTTATCACTTTCAAGCAGTTTCCACTTGATTCATTCACGGGAACTCACAGTTTTTCAACTTTCATCGCTCTGTGCCCAAACCTGCTTTCTCTCGGGCTGGGAAGCGCGTTTTTGAAACTTTTGGATATTTCATGAAAAACTGCTCAAACTGGGACTGTTGAAGCTTAAACATGATGGATTTATCACTTTCAAGCAGTTTCCACTTGATTCATTCACGGGAACTCACAGTTTTTCAACTTTCATCGCTCTGTGCCGAAACCTGCTTTCTCTCGGGCTGGGAAGCGCGTTTTTGAAACTTTTGGATATTTCATGAAAAACTGCTCAAACTGGGACTGTTGAAGCTTAAACATGATGGATTTATCACTTTCAAGCAGTTTCCACTTGATTCATTCACGGGAACTCACAGTTTTTCAACTTTCATCGCTCTGTGCCGAAACCTGCTTTCTCTCGGGCTGGAAGCGCGTTTTTGAAACTTTTGGATATTTCATGAAAAATTGCTCAAACTGGGACTGTTGAAGCTTAAACATGATGGATTATCACTTTCAAGCAGTTTCCACTTGATTCATTCACGGGAACTCACAGTTTTTCAACTTTCATCGCTCTGTGCCGAAACCTGCTTTCTCTCGGGCTGGGAAGCGCGTTTTTGAAACTTTTGGATATTTCATGAAAAACTGCTCAAACTGGGACTGTTGAAGCTTAAACATGATGGATTTATCACTTTCAAGCAGTTTCCACTTGATTCATTCACGGGAACTCACAGTTTTTCAACTTTCATCGCTCTGTGCCGAAACCTGCTTTCTCTCGGGTGGGAAGCGCGTTTTTGAAACTTTTGGATATTTCATGAAAAACTGCTCAAACTGGGACTGTTGAAGCTTAAACATGATGGATTTATCACTTTCAAGCAGTTTCCACTTGATTCATTCACGGGAACTCACAGTTTTTCAACTTTCATCGCTCTGTGCCCAAACCTGCTTTCTCTCGGGCTGGGAAGCGCGTTTTTGAAACTTTTGGATATTTCATGAAAAACTGCTCAAACTGGGACTGTTGAAGCTTAAACATGATGGATTTATCACTTTCAAGCAGTTTCCACTTGATTCATTCACGGGAACTCACAGTTTTTCAACTTTCATCGCTCTGTGCCCAAACCTGCTTTCTCTCGGGCTGGGAAGCGCGTTTTTGAAACTTTTGGATATTTCATGAAAAACTGCTCAAACTGGGACTGTTGAAGCTTAAACATGATGGATTTATCACTTTCAAGCAGTTTCCACTTGATTCATTCACGGGAACTCACAGTTTTTCAACTTTCATCGCTCTGTGCCGAACCCTGCTTTCTCTCGGGCTGGGAAGCGCGTTTTTGAAACTTTTGGATATTTCATGAAAAACTGCTCAAACTGGGACTGTTGAAGCTTAAACATGATGGATTTATCACTTTCAAGCAGTTTCCACTTGATTCATTCACGGGAACTCAGTTTTTCAACTTTCATCGCTCTGTGCCGAAACCTGCTTTCTCTCGGGCTGGGAAGCGCATTTTTGAAACTTTTGGATATTTCATGAAAAACTGCTCAAACTGGGACTGTTGAAGCTTAAACATGATGGATTTATCACTTTCAAGCAGTTTCCACTTGATTCATTCACGGGAACTCAGTTTTTCAACTTTCATCGCTCTGTGCCGAAACCTGCTTTCTCTCGGGCTGGGAAGCGCGTTTTTGAAACTTTTGGATATTTCATGAAAAACTGCTCAAACTGGGACTGTTGAAGCTTAAACATGATGGATTTATCACTTTCAAGCAGTTTCCACTTGATTCATTCACGGGAACTCACAGTTTTTCAACTTTCATCGCTCTGTGCCCAAACCTGCTTTCTCTCGGGCTGGGAAGCGCGTTTTTGAAACTTTTGGATATTTCATGAAAAACTGCTCAAACTGGGACTGTTGAAGCTTAAACATGATGGATTTATCACTTTCAAGCAGTTTCCACTTGATTCATTCACGGGAACTCACAGTTTTTCAACTTTCATGGCTCTGTGCCCAAACCTGCTTTCTCTCGGGCTGGGAAGCGCGTTTTTGAAACTTTTGGATATTTCATGAAAAACTGCTCAAACTGGGACTGTTGAAGCTTAAACATGATGGATTTATCACTTTCAAGCAGTTTCCACTTGATTCATTCACGGGAACTCACAGTTTTTCAACTTTCATCGCTCTGTGCCCAAACCTGCTTTCTCTCGGGCTGGGAAGCGCGTTTTTGAAACTTTTGGATATTTCATGAAAAACTGCTCAAACTGGGACTGTTGAAGCTTAAACATGATGGATTTATCACTTTCAAGCAGTTTCCACTTGATTCATTCACGGGAACTCACAGCTTTTTCAACTTTCATCGCTCTGTGCCGAAACCTGCTTTCTCTCGGGCTGGGAAGCGCGTTTTTGAAACTTTTGGATATTTCATGAAAAACTGCTCAAACTGGGACTGTTGAAGCTTAAACATGATGGATTTATCACTTTCAAGCAGTTTCCACTTGATTCATTCACGGGAACTCACAGTTTTTCAACTTTCATCGCTCTGTCTGAGGAGGGCTGCTACTGGGGGCCTGAGGGGGGTCTGAGGAGGGATGCTGCTACAGGCGGCCTGAGGGGCCTGAGGAGGGCTGCTGCTGGGGGCCTGAGGGGGGCCTGAAGGGTCTGAGGAGGGATGCTGCTGGGGTTCTGAGGAGCCTGCGGGGGGCCTGAGGGGCCTGAGGAGGGCTGCTGCTGGGGGGCTGAGGGGCCTGAGGAGGGCTGCTACTGGGGGCCTGAGGGGCCTGAGGAGGGCTGCTACTGAGGGCCTGGTGTTCCTGAGTATGGCTGCTGCTGGGGGCCTGAGCGGGGCCTGAGGACACTGACTGCACGCTGATGCGAGCCGGGTAGTAGTGGGACCCCATTAGGTAGGTTCCAGACGTGTCAGTGTAATGTGTCCGGGGGATTTCAAGTTGTGTCGCTGATATCCGTAAAGTGCTTCACACAAGAGGAGGAAGATGCTCTATAACCTGAGGGTTAGAGGGGGAAGATGCTCTATATAAGCTGATGTTAGAGGAGGAAAATACTGTACAATGTGGAAAAAAAGGTGCGCCCGTGGCTGGATTCGAACCGCCGACCTTCGGACTGCCGCCACCATCGGACTGTGGGTCACTGCACTAGTCCACTCGGCCACTGGAGGCAGCAAAAAGTTTAAGAGTCTGACAGCGGGCCAAAAACATTAAAACACCCTGACACAACTCTTTCAGAGTCTTTTCACAGTCTGCAGCTCAAAACTGCTTCAGACACTTGCAAAAGCCTGAAAATAAGCTTTTAAGAACATCCTGTTTGTGGGCACAGCTGAGATGGCCGGTTACAGGGAAACATTGCTTGGTTTCCACGGTAACACTGATGCAGTCATATGACCAGCTCACCACATCACCTCATAGACTCACAGCTCCTCAAGTAACACTATTGTTATGGCAATTTTATTTTAATAAAATGCATCAGCCGGCGAGTTCGTTTTGGTCTTTTTATTAAGCTGTATAGCAGGAGAAGTCACACAGTCAACAGAGTAACAGAGTGAGTTCTGCCCTCGCAGGGGCGTGCAAGCCTCTAATAACTATCTGCTGCGTTCACTCCCAGGGGCCTTGACCGCACCCAGCCGCAGGCTGGATACAGGAAGACTCCCACGAGTGCCCGCAGCTGCTACGCTAAGATTATCAGGAAAAGTAAATTCTAGACAAAGCAGTCGCGGTTCCCCACACATCGGAGTGTGGGAGCTACGGTAGACAAAGCAGTCGCGGTTCTCCACACATCGGAGTGTGGGAGCTACGGTTGTTTACAAAAAATACCTCTGTGAGCACTACAAGTGAGAAACAGCATGCAGACATGAGAAATTTCCATCACATTCCCCCCTTTTGATTAAATCAACCACGGTTTAATCAACTTCAACAGGCCCCCCCCACATCAGTCAATCAACCCCAAATCATCAGCATCAACATCAGAATCATCAGAAAGGTGAGCGAACGAGGATGCAGACAGCTCAGTGGAATGAAGCAAAGTATAATGAGCCAAAGTAGCTGTGAACATGCGAGCAACCAGACAACGGACCAGGGGAATAATGCAGCAGGAGAAAACCCCCAGAATCAATAGGAAAAAAGCTAGCATGCCAGCAACCTTAGTAAGCCAAGCCCGCCAGCCGGCCCCAGCCAGCCAGCCCCAGAAGTCCCATCCAGACGAGGGGACACCCGTCTCCTGAGCATGTAGTTCAGCCAGGAGAGAGGACAGCTGAGCATGGATATTAGTCATGTTATCAGAGACATCAGGAACCCAGGTGCAGCAGTGATCACCTATGAGAGCACAGACCCCTCCCTTCTCAGCGAGAAGGAGGTCCAGGGCCACCCTGTTCTGCAGGCCCATGACACGCTCGGCCTTCTGCTCATCTGTGAGGAGATCAAAACCGTCAGTGACGAGACCGGTGAGGTTCTCCAACTCCCATGCAAGCGAGTTAATCTCATGCTGGTTACGAACGGTGCCATGCCAAGGGAAAACCCCCCCCCAGAACGCCTGCCCCCACCCTATGCGTCTCTTGTCCTCCGGAACTGCAACAGCCCGCTTCCGGAAACGACGGACACCTGGGATATCAGCAGCAGAGGAATGCACAGTCACAGCCGGAATCAAATGGGCCAAATAGCAGGTACCAGACCAGTCTCTCGGCAGATAAATGTAGGCTCTATGGCCACAAACCCACACCATGTCCGTGGGACACCCATAGCCCGCCCTGCTGGGGAAGGATACGATGTCCCCTTTCAGAACAGTTTTAGCATCCCACTGGAGAAACAACGAAGACATGTTAGTAAAAACAGAGTAGTTCAAGTAGATCACAGACCAGAGCGGTGAACCACTCCACCAGGTCGACGCATGGGGAGAGGTAGCATTAGGACATGGCTGATGATCCACAGAACAGGACACATTGAGAGTGAGCGCACAGCCAACAGTGTCACCCAAATGGGAACGGGTCCGAGCAGGTTGCCGCACGCACAAGGGAGGTGGGCCAAAAGGAGAATGTAGGCCCCTGAGCTCGTAAATAGTACCTGTGTGTGCACACGTGAAATTAGTAATATTAGAAAAATGCATGGGCTCTCGGAAAGGGGTCAACGGGGGAACAGTTGCGTTCGGGTATCGCAGTTTAAGCAGGGTTTGATTTTTGCGGTAGCGGATAAAGGTGTATAGAGAGTCGGAGAGGGAGACGGGATGTGGGATCAGCAGAGTGTTAGCAGGGGTAGCATGAGGCATAAAAGCACACACAATACAACTAGAATTATGCAGTCCCCGAGCTACCGCGCGGGCAGCTCTCCACCACAGGTTGTCCTGGGGCCCGGCGAGGTCCTCCACCACGTGCCCACGGTGGAGCGGAGGAGCCATCACTGCTAGCACTGGCAGCAGCATCATCAGGACCAGGAACATCTCCATCGTTGCCTCGTGGAGGGTGGACTACCTCACACGGGAGCTGATCTCAGGGATTATTCTGCCCTGTGGCTGGGAGATCAGCTGTCGGAGCCGGCGGTGGCACCGTAAGGAGCTTACAGTGACTCGCGTGGATCCAGGTAGCTCGCTCTGCTACCTTCACGGCAGTGTGAGTCACCAGCAGGACTTGGAACGGACCGAGCCACCGTCTGGCTTTCCAGTGCTTCCTGCGGAAGTCCTTCACCAGGATCCAGTCCCCTGGGTTCAGTCGGTGTAGAGGGCCTTCAGCCGGGCGCGGAAGAGCCTCCTTCACGGTCTGCCTGATCTGAAACAGAGTCTTGGAGAGATCGGCACAATAAGACACCATGCTGCTGTCACACATATCAGTAGACAAGGCTTGCCAGCGCGGAGGCTCCAAGCCTGTCTGAGGCGGGCGCGCGAACAGTGTCTCAAATGGACTGAGACCTGTTCTGGCTCTCGGACGCATGCGCATGGCCATCAGCACAAGAGGAAGAGCTTTAGGCCACGAAAGGCCCGTGTCCTCACAACATTTAGCCAGCTTGGCCTTCAAAGTGCCATTTTCTCTTTCCACTGCTCCTCCAGACTGTGGATGATAAGAGCAGTGTGTACGTAACTGGAACCCCAATCTATTGCTGACCTCCGTCAGCGCCTTATTTACAAAATGGGTTCCGTTATCACTCGTGATTCTGGTGGGAATGCCCCACCTCGGAATGATTTCAGTCAGGAGTGCTTTGGCTACCGCTCCGCTGTCCGCATGTTTGGTGGGAAAAGCCTCCACCCATTTGGAAAACATGTCAACAACCACCAGGCAGTATTTCTTACCCTCTGCAGGAGTCAGTTCCACAAAGTCCATCATCAGGTGGTCAAAAGGGAACTCAGACGGCGGGTGAGCAGCGCTCCCCACAGGCCGGACATGGCCGACATTGTGAGCTGCACACACCAAACATGTCTTACAGTGCCGCTCCGCCACAACCGAGAATCCCCTGGTAAACCACAAAGATGTGACCTGTTGTACCATTCCCCCCTTGGAGACATGATCAACACCATGAGCAAGCTTAGCAAAATGAGGGAAGAGGCGGCGAGGGAGACAGGGACGTCCATCCGAAGACACCCACACCCCGTCAGCGAACCTGCACCCGCTTGAGGACCAAAGCCGGCGATCATCAGGCGTAGCCAGCGATTGAACCTCAGCAAGAGAAGCTGAGGGGGCCTCGGAGTCAGCAACAGTCAGCTGAGGAGCCGGAGGTGCACTCGCCGCCCGCCTGGCAGCTGCATCAGCAGCAGCGTTCCCCCTGGAGACTGAATCCGCAGAGCCTGTGTGTGCAGAGCATTTCACAACAGCAACAGCAGAGGGTAACAAAATAGCATCCAACAGATCAGAAACTTGAGATGCATTCAGGATCGGTTTACCACCAGACGTCAGAAAATTCCTGTGCTTCCACAGGACACCAAAGTCGTGCACTACGCCAAAGGCGTAGCGAGAGTCCGTGTAAATGGTGACAGTTTTCCCCCTGGAGAGCTTACAGGCCTCAGTGAGGGCCACTAGCTCCGCAGTCTGAGCCGAGAAGTGAGCCGGAAGGGAGCCGGACACCAGGGTGTCGTGATCGGAGCAAACAGCAAAACCCACCCGGTTTCTTCCGGTCACATCGCGAGAGGAGGAGCCATCTACATACAAGATGAGATCAGAATTAGGCAAATGAGAGTCAGAAAGATCCACCCGCGGGGTGCAGACCTGTGACAAGACCTGATCACATTGGTGAGGCTCCCCATCTTCCTCGGTGGGGAGGAGGGTTGCCGCGTTAAGCCTGGTGCACCGCTGAACAGTGATGTTAGGCATGTCCAGCAAAACAGTAGTATACCTGAGCCAACGCGCCGCAGAGAGGTGCGAGGTACGCTGTTCAAGTAGAATGACCGACACAGAGTGTGGTACCATAACAGTGAGCTGAGAATAACCCACTATGTCTCTGGATGCCAAAACCGCTTTCTCCGCCGCCGCAACAGCACGCAGGCAGTGTGGGAGCCCCGCAGCCACCGCATCTAGCCGCGAGGAGTAGTACCCCACCGGACGAAGCAGGTCCCCATGCGCCTGTAAAAGAACAGATGACATGAAGCCATTCTTCTCATCCACCATCTGTGTGAATGGTTTGGTTGGATCAGGCAGAGCCAGAGCCGGAGCAGAGACGAGGGCCTCCTTCAAAGCCACAAATGCAGCCTCGGCCTCCGTGGTCCACGGGACTGGTTCTTGCGCCACAAGGTGTGACCCATAGATACACCTGGTAAGAGGGGACTCAAGAAATGAATAGTTAGGAATAAAATTCCTACAATAACCAGACATGCCTAAGAAGGACATCATTTGTTTCTTAGTTACGGGTTTTGGAATGTTGCGTATCGCAGCAACGCGGGAGTCTGACAGCTTCCGAGCGGAGCAGGAGATCACATGCCCCAAGAAGGTGACAGTGGGGAGAACATACTGCAGTTTCCTCCTGCTG
Organism: Salarias fasciatus; assembly: GCF_902148845.1. Taxonomy (NCBI): domain Eukaryota; kingdom Metazoa; phylum Chordata; class Actinopteri; order Blenniiformes; family Blenniidae; genus Salarias; species Salarias fasciatus. Next base: position 76,995 of record NW_021941233.1, read on the forward strand.
ACCTTGTGACCCTGCTCACAAAGATGACGCAACAATGCAAGTGTGTCAGTTTGACACTGCTCCTCCGTAGGCGCACAGACCAGGAGATCATCCACATACTGCAGAAGGACCGAACCTGGGGACAGCACAAGGGAGGAGAGAGAATCACGCAGTGCTGCGTTATAAATAGTGGGAGACTCACAATAACCTTGACACAGCCGTGTGAAGGTGTACGGTTTCCCCTCGAACTCAAATGCAAACCAGTACTGTGAATCCGGGTGAACTGGAACAGAGAAAAATGCATTTGACAGGTCAATCACAGAAAAAAACGTAGCTGTGGACGGTATCTGAGATAAAATGGTGTGTGGGTTAGGAACGGTGGGAGACCTGGGGACCACCGCCCTATTCACAGCTTGTAGATCCTGAACAAATCGCCACTCCACTGGTTCACCAGGGCCCCTAATTTTTTTCACAGGAAACAGCGGAGTGCGCACTGGTGAGGAGGGGCAGGGCACAATCACCCCTGCTTTTAGCAATGAATGAAACACAGGAGTTATGCCTGCCACGGCCTCCTGTTTCAGCGGATACTGCTTCTGACAGGGCCAGAAAGAAGATTTGGGTGTGATGACGACAGGCTCACACCCCCTTATCAGTCCGACGTCATATTTGTTTTCAGCCCACAGCTGCTTTGGCAGCGAGTCAAGGGCTGCTGCTGTGGAGGGAGAGGCACAAGGAGAGAGAGAGAGAAGTGAATCATACTGGCACTCCAGCCGCACAGTACGCTGACAGTGAACAGCACTAGGGAGTGCTTGACAATACACGCGAGCTGATGAGGAGTATAAAACATGTGGGTCAGAAGTGGGCTCCCAATCTTTAGCTCTGGAAGCCCTCAGCATAAATGCCCCTAAGTGTTTCCAAGCCCGGTTCGACGGTCGAGCCAGCGAAATGTGAGGTGAGGAACCTCCCCACCCTCGAAATAAGGGACTCTGAGTCGGTGTGAGTTGGACCGAGAGAGCACAGAAAGATTTGTCCCACACCAAGCACTGAAGGATGAGTCTATCATGTGTTTGTTTAAAGAACTGCTCCTCATACTCGTCATCTGGACCTTCACGACAGAAATAAGACATGCAGTGCAAATCTGCCGCCTCCATGAAAACTGAGGAGGGCGCCACTCTAGCCCGACATAATTCCAGCCAAATTTCCATCACATTAATGTGATGGAAATTTCTCATGTCTGCATGCTGTTTCTCACTTGTAGTGCTCACAGAGGTATTTTTTGTAAACAACCGCAGCTCCCACACTCCGATGTGTGGAGAACCGCGACTGCTTTGTCTACCGTAGCTCCCACACTCCGATGTGTGGGGAACCGCGACTGCTTTGTCTAGAATTTACTTTTCCTGATAATCTTAGCGTAGCAGCTGCGGGCACTCGTGGGAGTCTTCCTGTATCCAGCCTGCGGCTGGGTGCGGTCAAGGCCCCTGGGAGTGAACGCAGCAGATAGTTATTAGAGGCTTGCACGCCCCTGCGAGGGCAGAACTCACTCTGTTACTCTGTTGACTGTGTGACTTCTCCTGCTGTACAGCTTAATAAAAAGACCAAAACGAACTCGCCGGCTGATGCATTTTATTAAAATAAAATTGCCATAACACTATGCAATACAATAACACAGTATACAGCACTTTCCAAACAATACTATCTATTTACACGCACGGAATGCAACACAGCAAAATCACTCTTTTAATTTTTAGGGACTGAGCAAGGAGGGCAAGGTCTCTATTGTTCTTTCGGATGCTAACAAATCCATGTTAGTGGATGGGAGAAGCTAACAAATCCATGTTAGTGGATGGGACATGCTAATAACTCCATGTTAGTGGATGGGACATGCTAACAACTCCACGTTAATGGATGAGAGATGCTAACAACTCCATGTTGGTGGATGAGAGATGCTAACAGCTCCATGTTAGTGGATGGGACATGCTAACAACTCCATGTTAGTGGATGACAGATGCTAACAGATCCATGTTAGTGGATGTTACATGCTAACAAATCCATGTTAGTGGATGGGACATGCTAACAACTCAATGTTAGTGGATGGGACATGCTAACAACTCCATGTTAGTGGATGACAGATGCTAAAAGGACTATGTTAGTGGATGGGACATGCTGACAACTCCATGTTAGTGGATGACAGATGCTAACAGGTCCATGTTAGTGGATGGGACATGCTAACAACTCCATGTTAGTCGATGGGACATTCTAACAACTCCATGTTAGTGGATGACAGATGCTAACAGCTCCATGTTAGTGGATGGGACATGCTAATAACTCCATGTTAGTGGATGACAGATGCTAACAGGTCCATGTTAGTGGATGTTACATGCTAACAAATCCATGTTAGTGGATGGGACATGCTAACAACTCCATGTTAGTGGATGGGACATGCTAACAACTCCATGTTAGTGGATGGGACATGCTAACAACTCCATGTTTAGTGGATGGGACATGCTAACAACTCCATGTTAGTGGATGACAGATGCTAACAGCTACATGTTAGTGGATCGGACATGCTAACAACTCCATGTGAGTGGATGGGACATGCTAACAATTCCATGTTAGTGGATGGCACATGCTAACAGCTCCATGTTAGTGGATGACAGATGCTAACAGCTAAATGTTAGTGGTAGGGACATGCTAACAATTCCATGTTACTGGATGACAGATGCTAACAGCTCTATGCCAGTGGATGGGACATGCTAACAACTCCATGTTAGTGGATATGACATGCTAACAACTCCATGTTAGTGGATGACAAATGCTAACAGGACTATGTTCGTGGATGGGACATGCTAACAACTCCATGTGAGTGGATGTGACATGCTAACAACTCCATGTTAGTGGATGACAGATGCTAACAGCTCCATGTTAGTGGATGGGACATGCTAATAACTCCATGTAAGTGGATGACAGATGCTAACAGTTCCATGTTAGTGGATGTTACATGCTAACAAATCCATGTTAGTGGATGGGACATGCTAACAACTCCATGTTAGTGGATGGGACAAGCTAACAACTCCATGTTAGTGGATGACAGATGCTAACAGGACTATGTTAGTGGATGGGACATGCTAACAACTCCATGTTAGTGGATGACAGATGCTAACAACTCCATGTTAGTGGATGACAGATGCTAACAGCTACATGTTAGTGGATGGGACATGCTAACAACTCCATGTTAGTGGATGGGACATGCTAACAACTCCATGTTAGTGGATGACAGATGCTAACAGGACTATGTTAGTGGATGGGACATGCTAACAACTCCATGTTAGTGGATGACAGATGCTAACAGCTACATGTTAGTGGATGGGACATGCTAACAACTCCATGTTAGTGGATGACAGATGCTAACAGCTCCATGTTAGTGGATGAGACATGCTAACAACTCCATGTGAGTGGATGGGACATGCTAACAATTCCATGTTAGTGGATGACAGATGCTAACAGCTAAATGTTAGTGGATGGGACATGCTAACAACTCCATGTTAGCGGATGCAATAAGCTAACAACTCCATGTTAGTGGGTGGACATCACAGTTTCATTCACTTCATCAGCAGGTCTCCCTGAAAAACACACACGCCCATTATGACTTTTAACATGAAGTCAGTTACATTGTACTCTCAAAGTCAATCTCCTATGAGTGAGGACAATTATGATATAAATTCAAGAGTAATCTATAAGGAAGTGGAGGAAAGAGTGTTTGCTTTGCTACTGCTGCCCTGAGCTAGCGTGGCTAATGGTAGCAACCAGCTAACAACACGGACACCACAACATTTTTCATCAACAGTGACCACAAACTCACCTGTTGGTTGCTCAGGGCGCGTTGTACTGGGGCGACTGACTGACTCAGTTGTGGTCCTGGCAATGGTGCATGGTGCTATGCGTTAAATGGAATCAACAGCGCCACCTCCTGTTGTGGCATGCAAATTACACAACACTGGCAGTTGTGAATAAATCCTAAGTCCTGTGGATGCGAATCAGAAAGAGGGGCCTGAGGAGGGCTGCTGCTGGAGGCCTGTGGGGTCTGAGGAGCACTGCTGCTGGGGGAATGAGAGCCTGAGGAAAGCTTCTGCTGAAGGCCTGAGGGGGGCCTGAGGAGGGCTTCTGCTGGGAGCCTGAGAGGGGCCTGAGGAGGGCTGCTACTTTGGGCCTGAGGGGGGCCTGAGGAGGGCTGCTACTTTGGGCCTGAGGGGGGCCTGAGGGGTCTGAGGAGTGCTGCTGCTGAAGGCCTGAGGGGGGCCTGAGGGGGGCCTGTGCAGCACTGCCACTGGGAGCTGGAGGGGGGCCTGAGGAGGGCTGCTACTGGGGGCCTGAGGGGTCTGAGGAGGGCTGCTACTGGGGGCCTGAGGGGGGTCTGATTAGAGCTGCTACAGGCGGCCTGAGGGGCCTGAGGAGGGCTGCTGCTGGGGGCCTGAGGGGGGCCTGAGGGGTCTGAGGAGGGATGCTGCTGGGGTTCTGAGGAGCCTGCAGGGGGCCTGAGGGGCCTGAGGAGGGCTGCTGCTGGGGGGCTGAGGGGCCTGAGGAGGGCTGTTACTGGGGGCCTGAGGGGCCTGAGGAGGGCTGCTACTGAGGGCCTGGTGTTCCTGAGTATGGCTGCTGCTGGGGGCCTGAGCGGGGCCTGAGGACACTGACTGCACGCTGATGCGAGCCGGGTAGTAGTGGGACCCCATTAGGTAGGTTCCAGACGTGTCAGTGTAATGTGTCCGGGGGATTTCAAGTTGTGTCGCTGATATCCGTAAAGTGCTTCACACAAGAGGAGGAAGATGCTCTATAACCTGAGGGTTAGAGGGGCAAGATGCTCTATATAAGCTGATGTTAGAGGAGGAAAATACTGTACAATGTGGAAAAAAAAAGTGCGCCCGTGGCTGGATTCGAACCGCCGACCTTCGGACTGCCGCCACCATCGGACTGTGGGTCACTGCACTAGTCCACTCGGCCACTGGAGGCAGCAAAAAGTTTAAGAGTCTGACAGCGGGCCAAAAACATTAAAACACCCTGACACAACTCTTTCAGAGTCTTTTCACAGTCTGCAGCTCAAAACTGCTTCAGACACTTGCAAAAGCCTGAAAATAAGCTTTTAAGAACATCCTGTTTGTGGGCACAGCTGAGATGGCCGGTTACAGGGAAACATTGCTTGGTTTCCACGGTAACACTGATGCAGTCATATGACCAGCTCACCACATCACCTCATAGACTCACAGCTCCTCAAGTAACACTATGCAATACAATAACACAGTATACAGCACTTTCCAAACAATACTATCAATTTACACGCAAGGAATGCAACACAGCAAAATCACTCTTTTAATTTTTAGGGACTGAGCAAGGAGGGCAAGGTCTCCATTGTTCTTTCGGATGCTAACAAATCCATGTTAGTGGATGGGAGAAGCTAACAAATCCATGTTAGTGGATGGGACATGCTAATAACTCCATGTTAGTGGATGGGACATGCTAACAACTCCATGTTGGTGGAGGAGAGATGCTAACAGGACTATGTTAGTGGATGGGACATGCTAACAACTCCACGTTAGTGGATGACAGATGCTAACAGCTACATGTTAGTGGATGGGACATGCTAACAACTCCATGTTAGTGGATGACAGATGCTAACAGGACCATGTTAGTGGATGGCACATGCTAACAGCTCCATGTTAGTGGATGACAGATGCTAACAGCTAAATGTTAGTGGTAGGGACATACTAACAATTCCATGGTACTGGATGACAGATGCTAAAAGCTCTATGCCAGTGGATGGGACATGCTAACAACTCCATGTTAGTGGATGACAGATGCTAACAGGTCCATGTTAGTGGATGGGACATGCTAACAACTCCATGTTAGTGGATGGGACATTCTAACAACTCCATGTTAGTGGATGACAGATGCTAACAGCTCCATGTTAGTGGATGGGACATGCTAATAACTCCATGTTAGTGGATGACAGATGCTAACAGGTCCATGTTAGTGGATGTTACATGCTAACAAATCCATGTTAGTGGATGGGACATGCTAACAACTCCATGTTAGTGGATGGGACATGCTAACAACTCCATGTTAGTGGATGGGACATGCTAACAACTCCATGTTAGTGGATGGGACATGCGAACAACTCCATGTTAGTGGATGACAGATGCTAACAGCTACATGTTAGTGGATGGGACATGCTAACAACTCCATGTGAGTGGATGGGACATGCTAACAATTCCATGTTAGTGGATGGCACATGCTAACAGCTCCATGTTAGTGGATGACAAATGCTAACTGCTAAATGTTAGTGGTAGGGACATGCTAACATTTCCATGTTACTGGATGACAGATGCTAACAGCTCTATGCCAGTGGATGGGACATGCTAACAACTCCATGTTAGTGGATGACAGATGCTAACAGGAGTATGTTAGTGGATGGGACATGCTAACAACTCCATGTGAGTGGATGGGACATGCTAACAATTCCATGTTAGTGGATGGCACATGCTAACAATTCCATGTTAGTGGATGGCACATGCTAACAGCTCCATGCCAGTGGATGGGAAATGCTAACAACTCCATGTTAGTGGATGACAGATGCTAACAGGTCCATGTTAGTGGATGGGACATGCTAACAATCCATGTTAGTGGATGGGACATGCTAACAACTCCATGTTAGTGGATGACAGATGCTAACAGCTCCATGCTAGTGGATGAGACATGCTAACAACTCCATGTGAGTGGATGGGACATGCTAACAATTCCATGGTAGTGGATGACTGATGCTAACAGCTAAATGTTAGTGGATGGGACATGCTAACAACTCCATGTTAGCGGATGCAATAAGCTAACAACTCCATGTTAGTGGGTGGACATCACAGTTTCATTCACTTCATCAGCAGGTCTCCCTGAAAAACACACACGCCCATTATGACTTTTAACATGAAGTCAGTTACATTGTACTCTCAAAGTCAATCTCCTATGAGTGAGGACAATTATGATATAAATTCAAGAGTAATCTATAATGAAGTGGAGGAAAGAGTGTTTGCTTTGCTACTGCTGCCCTGAGCTAGCGTGGCTAATGGTAGCAACCAGCTAACAACACGGACACCACAACATTTTTCATCAACAGTGACCACAAACTCACCTGTTGGTTGCTCAGGGCGCGTTGTACTGGGGCGACTGACTGACTCAGTTGTGGTCCTGGCAATGGTGTATGGTGCTATGCGTTAAATGGAATCAACAGCGCCACCTCCTGTTGTGGCATGCAAATTACACAACACTGGCAGTTGTGAATAAATCCTAAGTCCTGTGGATGCGAATCAGAAAGAGGGGCCTGTGGAGGGCTGCTGCTGGAGGCCTGTGGGGTCTGAGGAGCACTGCTGCTGGGGGAATGAGAGCCTGAGGAAAGCTGCTGCTGAAGGCCTGAGGGGGGCCTGAGGAGGGCTTCTGCTGGGAGCCTGAGAGGGGCCTGAGGAGGGCTGCTACTTTGGGCCTGAGGGGGGCCTGAGGAGGGCTGCTACTTTGGGCCTGAGGGGGGCCTGAGGGGTCTGAGGAGCGCTGCTGCTGAAGGCCTGAGGGGGGGGCCTGAGGGGGTCCTGTGGAGCACTGCCACTGGGAGCTGGAGGGGGGCCTGAGGAGGGCTGCTACTGGGGGCCTGAGGGGTCTGAGGAGGGCTGCTACTGGGGGCCTGAGGGGGGTCTGAGGAGGGATGCTGCTACAGGCGGCCTGAGGGGCCTGAGGAGGGCTGCTGCTGGGGGCCTGAGGGGGGCCTGAGGGGTCTGAGGAGGGATGCTGCTGGGGTTCTGAGGAGCCTGCAGGGGGCCTGAGGGGCCTGAGGAGGGCTGCTGCTGGGGGGCTGAGGGGCCTGAGGAGGGCTGTTACTGGGGGCCTGAGGGGCCTGAGGAGGGCTGCTACTGAGGGCCTGGTGTTCCTGAGTATGGCTGCTGCTGGGGGGCTGAGCGGGGCCTGAGGACACTGACTGCACGCTGATGCGAGCCGGGTAGTAGTGGGACCCCATTAGGTAGGTTCCAGACGTGTCAGTGTAATGTGTCCGGGGGATTTCAAGTTGTGTCGCTGATATCCGTAAGTGCTTCACACAAGAGGAGGAAGATGCTCTATAACCTGAGGGTTAGAGGGGGAAGATGCTCTATATAAGCTGATGTTAGAGGAGGAAAATACTGTACAATGTGGAAAAAAAAAGTGCGCCCGTGGCTGGATTCGAACCGCCGACCTTCGGACTGCCGCCACCATCGGACTGTGGGTCACTGCACTAGTCCACTCGGCCACTGGAGGCAGCAAAAAGTTTAAGAGTCTGACAGCGGGCCAAAAACATTAAAACACCCTGACACAACTCTTTCAGAGTCTTTTCACAGTCTGCAGCTCAAAACTGCTTCAGACACTTGCAAAAGCCTGAAAATAAGCTTTTAAGAACATCCTGTTTGTGGGCACAGCTGAGATGGCCGGTTACAGGGAAACATTGCTTGGTTTCCACGGTAACACTGATGCAGTCATATGACCAGCTCACCACATCACCTCATAGACTCACAGCTCCTCAAGTAACACTATGCAATACAATAACACAGTAGACAGCACTTTCCAAACAATACTATCTATTTACACGCACGGAATGCAACACAGCAAAATCACTCTTTTAATTTTTAGGGACTGAGCCCGGAGGGCAAGGTCTCTATTGTTCTTTCGGATGCTAACAAATCCATGTTAGTGGATGGGAGAAGCTAACAAATCCATGTTAGTGGATGGGACATGCTAATAACTCCATGTTAGTGGATGAGACATGCTAACAACTCCATGTTAGTGGATGGCACATGCTAACAGCTCCATGTTAGTGGATGACAGATGCTAACAGCTAAATGTTAGTGGTAGGGACATACTAACAATTCCATGTTACTGGATGACAGATGCTAAAAGCTCTATGCCAGTGGATGGGACATGCTAACAACTCCATGTTAGTGGATGACAGATGCTAACAGGTCCATGTTAGTGGATGGGACATGCTAACAACTCCATGTTAGTGGATGGGACATTCTAACAACTCCATGTTAGTGGATGACAGATGCTAACAGCTCCATGTTAGTGGATGGGACATGCTAATAACTCCATGTTAGTGGATGACAGATGCTAACAAGTCCATGTTAGTGGATGTTACATGCTAACAAATCCATGTTAGTGGATGGGACATGCTAACAACTCCATGTTAGTGGATGGGACATGCGAACAACTCCATGTTAGTGGATGACAGATGCTAACAGCTACATGTTAGTGGATGGGACATGCTAACAACTCCATGTGAGTGGATGGGACATGCTAACAATTCCATGTTAGTGGATGGCACATGCTAACAGCTCCATGTTAGTGGATGACAAATGCTAACTGCTAAATGTTAGTGGTAGGGACATGCTAACATTTCCATGTTACTGGATGACAGATGCTAACAGCTCTATGCCAGTGGATGGGACATGCTAACAACTCCATGTTAGTGGATAACAGATGCTAACAGGAGTATGTTAGTGGATGGGACATGCTAACAACTCCATGTGAGTGGATGGGACATGCTAACAATTCCATGTTAGTGGATGGCACATGCTAACAATTCCATGTTAGTGGATGGCACATGCTAACAGCTCCATGCCAGTGGATGGGAAATGCTAACAACTCCATGTTAGTGGATGACAGATGCTAACAGGTCCATGTTAGTGGATGGGACATGCTAACAATCCATGTTAGTGGATGGGACATGCTAACAACTCCATGTTAGTGGATGACAGATGCTAACAGCTCCATGCTAGTGGATGAGACATGCTAACAACTCCATGTGAGTGGATGGGACATGCTAACAATTCCATGGTAGTGGATGACTGATGCTAACAGCTAAATGTTAGTGGATGGGACATGCTAACAACTCCATGTTAGCGGATGCAATAAGCTAACAACTCCATGTTAGTGGGTGGACATCACAGTTTCATTCACTTCATCAGCAGGTCTCCCTGAAAAACACACACGCCCATTATGACTTTTAACATGAAGTCAGTTACATTGTACTCTCAAAGTCAATCTCCTATGAGTGAGGACAATTATGATATAAATTCAAGAGTAATCTATAATGAAGTGGAGGAAAGAGTGTTTGCTTTGCTACTGCTGCCCTGAGCTAGCGTGGCTAATGGTAGCAACCAGCTAACAACACGGACACCACAACATTTTTCATCAACAGTGACCACAAACTCACCTGTTGGTTGCTCAGGGCGCGTTGTACTGGGGCGACTGACTGACTCAGTTGTGGTCCTGGCAATGGTGTATGGTGCTATGCGTTAAATGGAATCAACAGCGCCACCTCCTGTTGTGGCATGCAAATTACACAACACTGGCAGTTGTGAATAAATCCTAAGTCCTGTGGATGCGAATCAGAAAGAGGGGCCTGTGGAGGGCTGCTGCTGGAGGCCTGTGGGGTCTGAGGAGCACTGCTGCTGGGGGAATGAGAGCCTGAGGAAAGCTGCTGCTGAAGGCCTGAGGGGGGCCTGAGGAGGGCTTCTGCTGGGAGCCTGAGAGGGGCCTGAGGAGGGCTGCTACTTTGGGCCTGAGGGCGGCCTGAGGAGGGCTGCTACTTTGGGCCTGAGGGGGGCCTGGGGGGTCTGAGGAGCGCTGCTGCTGAAGGCCTGAGGGGGGGGCCTGAGGGGTTCCTGTGGAGCACTGCCACTGGGAGCTGGAGGGGGGCCTGAGGAGGGCTGCTACTGGGGGCCTGAGGGGTCTGAGGAGGGCTGCTACTGGGGGCCTGAGGGGGGTCTGAGGAGGGATGCTGCTACAGGCGGCCTGAGGGGCCTGAGGAGGGCTGCTGCTGGGGGCCTGAGGGGGGCCTGAGGGGTCTGAGGAGGGATGCTGCTGGGGTTCTGAGGAGCCTGCAGGGGGCCTGAGGGGCCTGAGGAGGGCTGCTGCTGGGGGGCTGAGGGGCCTGAGGAGGGCTGTTACTGGGGGCCTGAGGGGCCTGAGGAGGGCTGCTACTGAGGGCCTGGTGTTCCTGAGTATGGCTGCTGCTGGGGGCCTGAGCGGGGCCTGAGGACACTGACTGCACGCTGATGCGAGCCGGGTAGTAGTGGGACCCCATTAGGTAGGTTCCAGACGTGTCAGTGTAATGTGTCCGGGGGATTTCAAGTTGTGTCGCTGATATCCGTGAAGTGCTTCACACAAGAGGAGGAAGATGCTCTATAACCTGAGGGTTAGAGGGGGAAGATGCTCTATATAAGCTGATGTTAGAGGAGGAAAATACTGTACAATGTGGAAAAAAAAAGTGCGCCCGTGGCTGGATTCGAACCGCCGACCTTCGGACTGCCGCCACCATCGGACTGTGGGTCACTGCACTAGTCCACTCGGCCACTGGAGGCAGCAAAAAGTTTAAGAGTCTGACAGCGGGCCAAAAACATTAAAACACCCTGACACAACTCTTTCAGAGTCTTTTCACAGTCTGCAGCTCAAAACTGCTTCAGACACTTGCAAAAGCCTGAAAATAAGCTTTTAAGAACATCCTGTTTGTGGGCACAGCTGAGATGGCCGGTTACAGGGAAACATTGCTTGGTTTCCACGGTAACACTGATGCAGTCATATGACCAGCTCACCACATCACCTCATAGACTCACAGCTCCTCAAGTAACACTATGCAATACAATAACACAGTAGACAGCACTTTCCAAACAATACTATCTATTTACACGCACGGAATGCAACACAGCAAAATCACTCTTTTAATTTTTAGGGACTGAGCCCGGAGGGCAAGGTCTCTATTGTTCTTTCGGATGCTAATAAATCCATGTTAGTGGATGGGAGAAGCTAACAAATCCATGTTAGTGGATGGGACATGCTAATAACTCCATGTTAGTGGATGAGACATGCTAACAACTCCATGTTAGTGGATGGCACATGCTAACAGCTCCATGTTAGTGGATGACAGATGCTAACAGCTAAATGTTAGTGGTAGGGACATACTAACAATTCCATGTTACTGGATGACAGATGCTAAAAGCTCTATGCCAGTGGATGGAACATGCTAACAACTCCATGTTAGTGGATGACAGATGCTAACAGGTCCATGTTAGTGGATGGGACATGCTAACAACTCCATGTTAGTGGATGGGACATTCTAACAACTCCATGTTAGTGGATGACAGATGCTAACAGCTCCATGTTAGTGGATGGGACATGCTAATAACTCCATGTTAGTGGATGACAGATGCTAACAAGTCCATGTTAGTGGATGTTACATGCTAACAAATCCATGTTAGTGGATGGGACATGCTAACAACTCCATGTTAGTGGATGGGACATGCTAACAACTCCATGTTAGTGGATGGGACATGCTAACAACTCCATGTTAGTGGATGGGACATGCTAACAACTCCATGTTAGTGGATGACAGATGCTAACAGCTACATGTTAGTGGATGGGACATGCTAACAACTCCATGTGAGTGGATGGGACATGCTAACAATTCCATGTTAGTGGATGGCACATGCTAACAGCTCCA
>NW_021941233.1:90029-130223 GCF_902148845.1 Salarias fasciatus
CCCCTCCGCCCCCCTGCAGGCTCCTCAGAACCCCAGCAGCATCCCTCCTCAGACCCCTCAGGCCCCCCTCAGGCCCCCAGCAGCAGCCCTCCTCAGGCCCCTCAGGCCGCCTGTAGCAGCATCCCTCCTCAGACCCCCCTCAGGCCCCCAGTAGCAGCCCTCCTCAGACCCCTCAGGCCCCCAGTAGCAGATCTCCTCAGGCCCCCCTCCAGCTCCCAGTGGCAGTGCTCCACAGGCCCCCCTCAGGCCCCCCCCTCAGGCCTTCAGCAGCAGCGCTCCTCAGACCCCTCAGGCCCCCCTCAGGCCCAAAGTAGCAGCGCTCCTCAGGCCCCCCTCAGGCCCAAAGTAGCAGCCCTCCTCAGGCCCCTCTCAGGCTCCCAGCAGAAGCCCTCCTCAGGCCCCCCTCAGGCCTTCAGCAGCAGCTTTCCTCAGGCTCTCATTCCCCCAGCAGCGGTGCTCCTCAGACCCCACAGGCCTCCAGCAGCAGCCCTCCTCAGGCCCCTCTTTCTGATTCGCATCCACAGGACTTAGGATTTATTCACAACTGCCAGTGTTGTGTAATTTGCATGCCACAACAGGAGGTGGCGCTGTTGATTCCATTTAACGCATAGCACCATGCACCATTGCCAGGACCACAACTGAGTCAGTCAGTCGCCCCAGTACAACGCGCCCTGAGCAACCAACAGGTGAGTTTGTGGTCACTGTTGATGAAAAATGTTGTGGTGTTCGTGTTGTTAGCTGGTTGCTACCGTTAGCCACGCTAGCTCAGGGCAGCAGTAGCAAAGCAAACACTCTTTCCTCCACTTCCTTATAGATTACTCTTGAATTTATATCATAATTGTCCTCACTCATAGGAGATTGACTTTGAGAGTACAATGTAACTGACTTCATGTTAAAATTCATAATAGGCGTGTGTGTTTTTCAGGGAGACCTGCTGATGAAGTGAATGAAACTGTGATGTCCACCCACTAACATGGAGTTGTTAGCTTATTGCATCCACTAACATGGAGTTGTTAGCATGTCCCATCCACTAACATTTAGCTGTTAGCATCTGTCATCCACTAACATGGAGTTGTTAGCATGTCCCATCCACTCACATGGAGTTGTTAGCATGTCCCATCCACTAACATGTAGCTGTTAGCATCTGTCATCCACTAACATGGAGTTGTTAGCATGTCCCATACACTAACATGGAGTTGTTAGCATGTCCCATCCACTAACATAGTCCTGTTAGCATTTGTCATCCACTAACATGGAGTTGTTAGCATGTCCCATCCACTAACATGGAGTTGTTAGCATGTCCCATCCACTAACATAGTCCTGTTAGCATCTGTCATCCACTAACATGGAGTCGTTAGCATGTCCCATCCACTGGCATAGAGCTGTTAGCATCTGTCATCCAGTAACATGGAATTGTTAGCATGTCCCTACCACTAACATTTAGCTGTTAGCATCTGTCATCCACTAACATGGAGCTGTTAGCATGTGCCATCCACTAACATGGAATTGTTAGCATGTCCCATCCACTCACATGGAGTTGTTAGCATGTCCCATCCACTAACATGTAGCTGTTAGCATCTGTCATCCACTAACATGGAGTTGTTAGCATGTCCTATCCACTAACATGGAGTTGTTAGCATGTCCCATCCACTAACATGGAGTTGTTAGCATGTCCCATCCACTAACATGGATTTGTTAGCATGTAACATCCACTAACATGGACCTGTTAGCATCTGTCATCCACTAACATGGAGTTATTAGCATGTCCCATCCACTAACATGGAGCTGTTAGCATCTGTCATTCACTAACATGGAATTGTTAGCATGTCCCATCCACTCACATGGAGTGGTTAGCATGTCCCATCCACTAACATAGTCCTGTTAGCATCTGTCATCCACTAACATGGAATTGTTAGCATCTGTCATCCAGTAATATGGAATTGTTAGCATGTCCCTACCACTAACATTTAGCTGTTAGCATCTGTCATCCACTAACATGGAGCTGTTAGCATGTGCCATCCACTAACATGGTCCTGTTAGCATCTGTCATCCACTAACATGGAGTTGTTAGCATGTCCCATCCACTGGCATAGAGCTGTTAGCATCTGTCATCCACTAACATGGAATTGTTAGCATGTCCCTACCACTAACATTTAGCTGTTAGCATCTGTTATCCACTAGCATGGAGCTGTTAGCATGTGCCATCCACTAACATGGAATTGTTAGCATGTCCCATCCACTCACATGGAGTTGTTAGCATGTCCCATCCACTAACATGTAGCTGTTAGCATCTGTCATCCACTAACATGGAGTTGTTAGCATGTCCCATCCACTAACATGGAGTTGTTAGCATGTCCCATCCACTAACATAGTCCTGTTAGCATCTGTCATCCACTAACATGGAGTTGTTAGCATGTCCCATCCACTAACATGGAGTTGTTAGCATGTCCCATCCACTAACATGGATTTGTTAGCATGTAACATCCACTAACATGGAGTTGTTAGCATCTCTCATCCACCAACATGGAGTTGTTAGCATCTCTCATCCATTAACGTGGAGTTGTTAGCATGTCCCATCCACTAACATGGAGTTATTAGCATGTCCCATCCACTAACATGGATTTGTTAGCTTCTCCCATCCACTAACATGGATTTGTTAGCATCCGAAAGAACAATAGAGACCTTGCCCTCCTTGCTCAGTCCCTAAAAATTAAAAGAGTGATTTTGCTGTGTTGCATTCCGTGCGTGTAAATAGATAGTATTGTTTGGAAAGTGCTGTATACTGTGTTATTGTATTGCATAGTGTTACTTGAGGAGCTGTGAGTCTATGAGGTGATGTGGTGAGCTGGTCATATGACTGCATCAGTGTTACCGTGGAAACCAAGCAATGTTTCCCTGTAACCGGCCATCTCAGCTGTGCCCACAAACAGGATGTTCTTAAAAGCTTATTTTCAGGCTTTTGCAAGTGTCTGAAGCAGTTTTGAGCTGCAGACTGTGAAAAGACTCTGAAAGAGTTGTGTCAGGGTGTTTTAATGTTTTTGGCCCGCTGTCAGACTCTTAAACTTTTTGCTGCCTCCAGTGGCCGAGTGGACTAGTGCAGTGACCCACAGTCCGATGGTGGCGGCAGTCCGAAGGTCGGCGGTTCGAATCCAGCCACGGGCGCACTTTTTTTTTCCACATTGTACAGTATTTTCCTCCTCTAACATCAGCTTATATAGAGCATCTTCCCCCTCTAACCCTCAGGTTATAGAGCATCTTCCTCCTCTTGTGTGAAGCACTTTACGGATATCAGCGACACAACTTGAAATCCCCCGGACACATTACACTGACACGTCTGGAACCTACCTAATGGGGTCCCACTACTACCCGGCTCGCATCAGCGTGCAGTCAGTGTCCTCAGGCCCCGCTCAGGCCCCCAGCAGCAGCCATACTCAGGAACACCAGGCCCTCAGTAGCAGCCCTCCTCAGGCCCCTCAGGCCCCCAGTAACAGCCCTCCTCAGGCCCCTCAGCCCCCCAGCAGCAGCCCTCCTCAGGCCCCTCAGGCCCCCTGCAGGCTCCTCAGAACCCCAGCAGCATCCCTCCTCAGACCCCTCAGGCCCCCCTCAGGCCCCCAGCAGCAGCCCTCCTCAGGCCCCTCAGGCCACCTGTAGCAGCATCCCTCCTCAGACCCCCCTCAGGCCCCCAGTAGCATCCCTCCTCAGACCCCCATCAGGCCCCCAGTAGCAGCCCTCCTCAGACCCCTCAGGCCCCCAGTAGCAGCCCTCCTCAGGCCCCCCTCCAGCTCCCAGTGGCAGTGCTCCACAGGCCCCCCTCAGGCCCCCCTCAGGCCTTCAGCAGCAGCGCTCCTCAGACCCCTCAGGCCCCCCTCAGGCCCAAAGTAGCAGCCCTCCTCAGGCCCCCGTCAGGCCCAAAGTAGCAGCCCTCCTCAGGACCCTCTCAGGCTCCCAGCAGAAGCCCTCCTCAGGCCCCCCTCAGGCCTTCAGCAGCAGCTTTCCTCAGGCTCTCATTCCCCCAGCAGCAGTGCTCCTCAGACCCCACAGGCCTCCAGCAGCAGCCCTCCTGAGGCCCCTCTTTCTGATTCGCATCCACAGGACTTAGGATTTATTCACAACTGCCAGTGTTGTGTAATTTGCATGCCACAACAGGAGGTGGCGCTGTTGATTCCATTTAACGCATAGCACCATGCACCATTGCCAGGACCACAACTGAGTCAGTCAGTCGCCCCAGTACAACGCACCCTGAGCAACCAACAGGTGAGTTTGTGGTCACTGTTGATGAAAAATGTTGTGGTGTCCGTGTTGTTAGCTGGTTGCTACCATTAGCCACGCTAGCTCAGGGCAACAGTGGCAAAGCAAACACTTTTTCCTCCACTTCCTTATAGATTACTCTTGAATTTATATCATAATTGTCCTCACTCATAGGAGATTGACTTTGAGAGTACAATGTAACTGACTTCATGTTAAAAGTCATAATGGGCGTGTGTGTTTTTCAGGGAGACCTGCTGATGAAGTGAATGAAACTGTGATGTCCACCCACTAACATGGAGTTGTTAGCTTATTGCATCCGCTAACATGGAGTTGTTAGCATGTCCAATCCACTAACATGGACCTGTTAGCATCTGTCATCCACTAACATGGAATTGTTAGCATGTCCCATCCACTCACATGGAGTTGTTAGCATGTCTCATCCACTAACATGGAGCTGTTAGCATCTGTCATCCACTAACATGGAGTTGTTAGCATGGCCCATCCACTGGCATGGAGCTGTTAGCATGTGCCATCCACTAACATGGAGTTGTTAGCATGTCCCATCCACTAACATGGAGTTATTATCATGTCCCATCCACTAGAATGGATTTGTTAGCTTCTCCCATCCACTAACATGGATTTGTTAGCATCCGATAGAACAATAGAGACCTTGCCCTCCGGGCTCAGTCCCTAAAAATTAAAAGAGTGATTTTGCTGTGTTGCATTCCGTGCGTGTAAATAGATAGTATTGTTTGGAAAGTGCTGTATACTGTGTTATTGTATTGCATAGTGTTACTTGAGGAGCTGTGAGTCTATGAGGTGATGTGGTGAGCTGGTCATATGACTTCATCAGTGTTACCGTGGAAACCAAGCAATGTTTCCCTGTAACCGGCCATCTCAGCTGTGCCCACAAACAGGATGTTCTTAAAAGCTTATTTTCAGGCTTTTGCAAGTGTCTGAAGCAGTTTTGAGCTGCAGACTGTGAAAAGACTCTGAAAGAGTTGTGTCAGGGTGTTTTAATGTTTTTGGCCCGCTGTCAGACTCTTAAACTTTTTGCTGCCTCCAGTGGCCGAGTGGACTAGTGCAGTGACCCACAGTCCGATGGTGGCGGCAGTCCGAAGGTCGGCGGTTCGAATCCAGCCACGGGCGCACTTTCTTTTTTCCACAATGTACAGTATTTTCCTCCTCTAACATCAGCTTATATAGAGCATCTTCCCCCTCTAACCCTCAGGTTATAGAGCATCTTCCTCCTCTTGTGTGAAGCACTTTACGGATATCAGCGACACAACTTGAAATCCCCCGGACACATTACACTGACACGTCTGGAACCTACCTAATGGGGTCCCACTACTACCCGGCTCACATCAGCATGCAGTCAGTGTCCTCAGGCCCCGCTCAGGCCCCCAGCAGCAGCCCTACTCAGGCCCCTCAGCCCCCCAGCAGCAGCCCTCCTCAGGCCCCTCAGGCCCCCTGCAGGCTCCTCAGAACCCCAGCAGCATCCCTCCTCAGACCCCTCAGGCCCCCCTCAGGCCCCCAGCAGCAGCCCTCCTCAGGCCCCTCAGGCCGCCTGTAGCAACATCCCTCCTCAGACCCCCCTCAGGCCCCCAGTAGCAGCCCTACTCAGACCCCTCAGGCCCCCAGTAGCAGCCCTCCACAGGCCCCCCTCCAGCTCCCAGTGGCAGCCCTCCTCAGGCCCCCCTCCAGCTCCCAGTGGCAGTGCTCCACAGGCCCCCCTCAGGCCCCCCTCAGGCCTTCAGCAGCAGCGCTCCTCAGACCCCTCAGGCCCCCCTCAGGCCCAAAGTAGCAGCCCTCCTCAGGCCCCCCTCAGGCCCAAAGTAGCAGCCCTCCTCAGGACCCTCTCAGGCTCCCAGCAGAAACCCTCCTCAGGCCCCCCTCAGGCCTTCAGCAGCAGCTTTCCTCAGGCTCTCATTCCCCCAGCAGCAGTGCTCCTCAGACCCCACAGGCCTCCAGCAGCAGCCCTCCTGAGGCCCCTCTTTCTGATTCGCATCCACAGGACTTAGGATTTATTCACAACTGCCAGTGTTGTGTAATTTGCATGCCACAACAGGAGGTGGCGCTGTTGATTCCATTTAACGCATAGCACCATGCACCATTGCCAGGACCACAACTGAGTCAGTCAGTCGCCCCAGTACAACGCACCCTGAGCAACCAACAGGTGAGTTTGTGGTCACTGTTGATGAAAAATGTTGTGGTGTCCGTGTTGTTAGCTGGTTGCTACCATTAGCCACGCTAGCTCAGGGCAGCAGTAGCAAAGCAAACACTCTTTCCTCCACTTCCTTATAGATTACTCTTGAATTTATATCATAATTGACCTCACTCATAGGAGATTGACTTTGAGAGTACAATGTAACTGACTTCATGTTAAAAGTCATAATGGGCGTGTGTGTTTTTCAGGGAGACCTGCTGATGAAGTGAATGAAACTGTGATGTCCACCCACTAACATGGAGTTGTTAGCTTATTGCATCCGCTAACATGGAGTTGTTAGCATGTCCCATCCACTAACATTTAGCTGTTAGCATCTGTCATCCACTAACATGGAATTGTTAGCATGTCCCATCCACTCACATGGAGTTGTTAGCATGTCTCATCCACTAACATGGAGCTGTTAGCATCTGTCATCCACTAACATGGAGTTGTTAGCATGTCCCATCCACTAACATGGATTGTTAGCATGTCCCATCCACTAACATGGACCTGTTAACATCTGTCATCCACTAACATGGAATTGTTAGCATGTCCCTACCACTAACATTTAGCTGTTAGCATCTGTCATCCACTAGCATGGAGCTGTTAGCATGTGCCATCCACTAACATGGAATTGTTAGCATGTCCCATCCACTCACATGGAGTTGTTAGCATGTCCCATCAACTAACATGTAGCTGTTAGCATCTGTCATCCACTAACATGGAGTTGTTAGCATGTCCCATCCACTAACATGGAGTTGTTAGCATGTACCATCCACTAACATAGTCCTTTTAGCATCTGTCATCCACTAACATGGAGTTGTTAGCATGTCCCATCCACTCACATGGAGTTGTTAGCATGTCCCATCCACTAACATGGATTTGTTAGCATGTAACATCCACTAACATGGACCTGTTAGCATCTGTCATCCACTAACATGGAGTTGTTAGCATGTCCCATCCACTAACATGGAGTTGTTAGCATGTACCATCCACTAACATAGTCCTTTTAGCATCTGTCATCCACTAACATGGAGTTGTTAGCATGTCCCATCCACTAACATGGATTTGTTAGCATGTAACATCCACTAACATGGACCTGTTAGCATCTGTCATCCACTAACATGGAGTTGTTAGCATGTCCCATCCACTAACATGGAGCTGTTAGCATCTCTCATCCACCAACATGGAGTTGTTAGCATCTCTCATCCATTAACGTGGAGTTGTTAGCATGTCCCATCCACTAACATGGAGTTGTTAGCATGTCCCATCCACTAACATGGATTTGTTAGCATGTAACATCCACTAACATGGAGTTGTTAGCATCTCTCATCCACCAACATGGAGTTGTTAGCATCTCTCATCCATTAACGTGGAGTTGTTAGCATGTCCCATCCACTAACATGGAGTTATTAGCATGTCCCATCCACTAACATGGATTTGTTAGCTTCTCCCATCCACTAACATGGATTTGTTAGCATCCGAAAGAACAATAGAGACCTTGCCGTCCTTGCTCAGTCCCTAAAAATTAAAAGAGTGATTTTGCTGTGTTGCATTCCGTGCGTGTAAATAGATAGTATTGTTTGGAAAGTGCTGTATACTGTGTTATTGTATTGCATAGTGTTACTTGAGGAGCTGTGAGTCTATGAGGTGATGTGGTGAGCTGGTCATATGACTGCATCAGTGTTACCGTGGAAACCAAGCAATGTTTCCCTGTAACCGGCCATCTCAGCTGTGCCCACAAACAGGATGTTCTTAAAAGCTTATTTTCAGGCTTTTGCAAGTGTCTGAAGCAGTTTTGAGCTGCAGACTGTGAAAAGACTCTGAAAGAGTTGTGTCAGGGTGTTTTAATGTTTTTGGCCCGCTGTCAGACTCTTAAACTTTTTGCTGCCTGCAGTGGCCGAGTGGACTAGTGCAGTGACCCACAGTCCGATGGTGGCGGCAGTCCGAAGGTCGGCGGTTCGAATCCAGCCACGGGCGCACTTTTTTTTTCCACATTGTACAGAATTTTCCTCCTATAACATCAGCTTATATAAAGCATCTTGCCCCTCTAACCCTCAGGTTATAGAGCATCTTCCTCCTCTTGTGTGAAGCACTTTACGGATATCAGCGACACAACTTGAAATCCCCCGGACACATTACACTGACACGTCTGGAACCTACCTAATGGGGTCCCACTACTACCCGGCTCGCATCAGCGTGCAGTCAGTGTCCTCAGGCCCCGCTCAGGCCCCCAGCAGCAGCCCTACTCAGGAACACCAGGCCCTCAGTAGCAGCCCTCCTCAGGCCCCTCAGGCCCCCAGTAACAGCCCTCCTCAGGCCCCTCAGCCCCCCAGCAGCAGCCCTCCTCAGGCCCCTCAGGCCGCCTGTAGCAGCTCTAATCAGACCCCCCTCAGGCCCCCAGTAGCAGCCCTCCACAGGCCCCCCTCCAGCTCCCAGTGGCAGCCCTCCTCAGGCCCCCCTCCAGCTCCCAGTGGCAGTGCTCCACAGCCCCCCCTCAGGCCCCCCTCAGGCCTTCAGCAGCAGCGCTCCTCAGACCCCTCAGGCCCCCCTCAGGCCCAAAGTAGCAGCGCTCCTCAGGCCCCCCTCAGGCCCAAAGTAGCAGCCCTCCTCAGGCCCCTCTCAGGCTCCCAGCAGAAGCCCTCCTCAGGCCCCCCTCAGGCCTTCAGCAGCAGCTTTCCTCAGGCTCTCATTCCCCCAGCAGCAGTGCTCCTCAGACCCCACAGGCCTCCAGCAGCAGCCCTCCTCAGGCCCCTCTTTCTGATTCGCATCCACAGGACTTAGGATTTATTCACAACTGCCAGTGTTGTGTAATTTGCATGCCACAACAGGAGGTGGCGCTGTTGATTCCATTTAACGCATAGCACCATGCACCATTGCCAGGACCACAACTGAGTCAGTCAGTCGCCCCAGTACAACGCACCCTGAGCAACCAACAGGTGAGTTTGTGGTCACTGTTGATGAAAAATGTTGTGGTGTCCGTGTTGTTAGCTGGTTGCTACCATTAGCCACGCTAGCTCAGGGCAGCAGTAGCAAAGCAAACACTCTTTCCTCCACTTCCTTATAGATTACTCTTGGATTTATATCATAATTTTCCTCACTCATAGGAGATTGACTTTGAGAGTACAATGTAACTGACTTCATGTTAAAAGTTATAATGGGCGTGTGTGTTTTTTCAGGGAGACCTGCTGATGAAGTGAGTGAAACTGTGATGTCCACCCACTAACATGGAGTTGTTAGCTTAATTGCATCCACTAACATGGAGTTGTTAGCATGTCCCATCCACTAACATTTAGCTGTTAGCATCTGTCATCCACTAACATGGAGTTGTTAGCATGTCCCATCCACTCACATGGAGTTGTTAGCATGTCCCATCCACTCACATGGAGCTGTTAGCATCTGTCTTCCACTAACATGGAGTTGTTAGCATGTCCCATCCACTAACATGGAGTTGTTAGCATGTCCCATCCACTAACATGGACCTGTTAGCATCTGTCATCCACTAACATGGAGTTGTTAGCATGTCCCATCCACTGGCATAGAGCTGTTAGCATCTGTCATCCAGTAACATGGAATTGTTAGCATGTCCCTACCACTAACATTTAGCTGTTAGCATCTGTCATCCACTAACACGGAGCTGTTAGCATGTGCCATCCACTAACATGGAATTGTTAGCATGTCCCATCCACTCACATGGAGTTGTTAGCATGTCCCATCCACTAACATTTAGCTGTTAGCATCTGTCATCCACTAACACGGAGCTGTTAGCATGTGCCATCCACTAACATGGAGATGTTAGCATGTCCCATCCACTAACATGTAGCTGTTAGCATCTGTCATCCGCTAACATGGAGTTGTCAGCATGTCCCATCCACTAACATAGTCCTGTTGGCATCTGTCATCCACTAACATGGAGTTGTCAGCATGTCCCATCCACTAACATGGATTTGTTAGCATGTAACATCCACTAACATGGACCTGTTAGCATCTGTCATCCACTAACATGGAGTTGTTAGCATGTCCCATCCACTAACATGGAGCTGTTAGCATCTCTCATCCACCAACATGGAGTTGTCAGCATCTCTCATCCATTAACGTGGAGTTGTTAGCATGTCCCATCCACTAACATGGAGTTGTTAGCATGTCCCATCCACTAACATGGATTTGTTAGCTTCTCCCATCCACTAACATGGATTTGTTAGCATCCGAAAGAACAATAGAGACCTTGCCGTCCGGGCTCAGTCCCTAAAAATTAAAAGAGTGATTTTGCTGTGTTGCATTCCGTGCGTGTAAATAGATAGTATTGTTTGGAAAGTGCTGTATACTGTGTTGTTGTATTGCATAGTGTTACTTGAGGAGCTGTGAGTCTATGAGGTGATGTGGTGAGCTGGTCATATGACTGCATCAGTGTTACCGTGGAAACCAAGCAATGTTTCCCTGTAACCGGCCATCTCAGCTGTGCCCACAAACAGGATGTTTTTAAAAGCTTATTTTCAGGCTTTTGCAAGTGTCTGAGGCAGTTTTGAGCAGCAGACTGTGAAAAGACTTTGAAAGAGTTGTGTCAGGGTGTTTTAATGTTTTTGGCCCGCTGTCAGACTTTTAAACTTTTTGCTGCCTCCAGTGGCCGAGTGGACTAGTGCAGTGACCCACAGTCCGATGGTGGCGGCAGTCCGAAGGTCGGCGGTTCGAATCCAGCCACGGGCGCACTTTTTTTTTCCACATTGTACAGTATTTTCCTCCTCTAACATCAGCTTATATAGAGCATCTTCCCCCTCTAACCCTCAGGTTATAGAGCATCTTCCTCCTCTTGTGTGAAGCACTTTACGGATATCAGCGACACAACTTGAAATCCCCCGGACACATTACACTGACACGTCTGGAACCTACCAAATGGGGTCCCACTACTACCCGGCTCACATCAGCATGCAGTCAGTGTCCTCAGGCCCCGCTCAGGCCCCCAGCAGCAGCCCTACTCAGGAACACCAGGCCCTCAGTAGCAGCCCTCCTCAGGCCCCCAGTAGCAGCCCTCCTCAGGCCCCTCAGGCCCCCAGCAGCAGCCCTCCTCAGGCCCCTCAGGCCCCCCGCAGGCTCCTCAGAACCCCAGCAGCATCCCTCCTCAGACCCCTCAGGCCCCCCTCAGGCCCCCAGCAGCAGCCCTAATCAGGCCCCTCAGGCCGCCTGTTTCAGCTCTAATCAGACCCCCCTCAGGCCCCCAGTAGCAGCCCTCCTCAGACCCCTCAGGCCCCCAGTAGCAGCCCTCCTCAGCCCCCTCAGGCCCCCAGCAGCAGCCCTACTCAGCCCCCTCAGGCCCCCAGCAGCAGCCCTCCTCAGGCCACTCAGGCCCCCCGCAGGCTCCTCAGAACCCCAGCAGCATCCCTCCTCAGACCCCTCAGGCCCCCCTCAGGCCCCCTGCAGCAGCCCTCCTCAGGCCCCTCAGGCCCCCAGCAGCAGCCCTACTCAGGAACACCAGGACCTCAGTAGCAGCCCTCCTCAGGCCCCTCAGGCCCCCAGCAGCAGCCCTCCTCAGACCCCTCAGGCCCCCCTCAGGCCCCCTGCAGCAGCCCTCCTCAGGCCCCTCAGGCCGCCTGTAGCAGCTCTAATCAGACCCCCCTCAGGCCCCCAGTAGCAGCCCTCCTCAGGCATCCCTCCAGCTCCCAGTGGCAGTGCTCCACAGGCCCCCCTCAGGCCCCCCTCAGGCCTTCAGCAGCAGCGCTCCTCAGACCCCTCAGACCCCCCTCAGGCCCAAAGTAGCAGCCCTCCTCAGGCCCCTCTCAGGCTCCCAGCAGAAGCCCTCCTCAGGCCCCCCTCAGGCCTTCAGCAGCAGCTTTCCTCAGGCTCTCATTCCCCCAGCAGCAGTGCTCCTCAGACCCCACAGGCCTCCAGCAGCAGCCCTCCTCAGGCCCCCCTTTCTGATTCGCATCCACAGGACTTAGGATTTATACACAACTGCCAGTGTTGTGTAATTTGCATGCCACAACAGGAGGTGGCGCTGTTGATTCCATTTAACGCATAGCACCATGCACCATTGCCAGGACCACAACTGAGTCAGTCAGTCGCCCCAGTACAACGCGCCCTGAGCAACCAACAGGTGAGTTTGTGGTCACTGTTGATGAAAAATGTTGTGGTGTCCGTGTTGTTAGCTGGTTGCTACCGTTAGCCACGCTAGCTCAGGGCAACAGTAGCAAAGCAACCAATCTTTCCTCCACTTCCTTATAGATTACTCTTGAATTTATATCATAATTGTCCTCACTCATAGGAGATTGACTTTGAGAGTACAATGTAACTGACTTCATGTTAAAAGTCATAATGGGTGTGTGTGTTTTTTCAGGGAGACCTGCTGATGAAGTGAATGAAACTGTGATGTCCACCCACTAACATGGAGTTGTTAGCTTATTGCATCCACTAACATGGAGTTGTTAGCATGTCCCATCCACTAACATTTAGCTGTTAGCATCTGTCATCCACTAACATGGAGTTGTTAGCATGTCCCATCCACTAACATGGACCTGTTAGCATCTGTCATCCACTAACATGGAGTTGTTAGCATGTCCCATCCACTGGCATAGAGCTCTTAGCATCTGTCATCCAGTAACATGGAATTGTTAGCATGTCCCTACCACTAACATTTAGCTGTTAGCAGCTGTCATCCACTAACACGGAGCTGTTAGCATGTGCCATCCACTAACATGGAATTGCTAGCATGTCCCATCCACTCACATGGAGTTGTTAGCATGTCCCATCCACTAACATGTAGCTGTTAGCATCTGTCATCCGCTAACATGGAGTTGTTAGCATGTCCCATCCACTAACATAGTCCTGTTAGCATCTGTCATCCACTAACATGGAGCTGTTAGCATGTCCCATCCACTAACATGGAGTTGTTAGCATGTCCCATCCACTAACATAGTCCTGTTAGCATCTGTCATCCACTAACATGGAGTTGTTAGCATGTCCCATCCACTGGCATAGAGCTGTTAGCATCTGTCATCCAGTAACATGGAATTGTTAGCATGTCCCTACCACTAACATTTAGCTGTTAGCATCTGTCATCCACTAACATGGATCTGTTAGCATGTGCCATCCACTAACATGGAATTGTTAGCATGTCCCATCCACTCACATGGAGTTGTTAGCATGTCCCATCCACTAACATGTAGCTGTTAGCATCTGTCATCCACTAACATGGAGTTGTTAGCATGTCCCATCCACTAACATGGAGTTGTTAGCATGTCCCATCCACTAACATGGAGTTGTTAGCATCTCTCATCCATTAACGTGGAGTTGTTAGCATGTCCCATCCACTAACATGGAGTTGTTAGCATGTCCCATCCACTAACATGGATTTGTTAGCTTCTCCCATCCACTAACATGGATTTGTTAGCATCCGAAAGAACAATAGAGACCTTGTCCTCCGGGCTCAGTCCCTAAAAATTAAAAGAGTGATTTTGCTGTGTTGGATTCCGTGCGTGTAAATAAATAGTATTGTTTGGAAAGTGCTGTATACTGTGTTATTGTATTGCATAGTGTTACTTGAGGAGCTGTGAGTCTATGAGGTGATATAGTGAGCTGGTCATATGACTGCATCAGTGTTACCGTGGAAACCAAGCAATGTTTCCCTGTAACCGGCCATCTCAGCTGTGCCCACAAACAGGATGTTCTTAAAAGCTTATTTTCAGGCTTTTGCAAGTGTCTGAAGCAGTTTTGAGCTGCAGACTGTGAAAAGACTTTGACAGAGTTGTGTCAGGGTGTTTAATGTTTTTGGCCCGCTGTCAGACTGTTAAACTTTTTGCTGCCTCCAGTGGCCGAGTGGACTAGTGCAGTGACCCACAGTCCGACGGTGGCGGCAGTCCGAAGGTCGGCGGTTCGAATCCAGCCACGGGCACACTTTTTTTTTCCACATTGTACAGTATTTTCCTCCTTTAACATCAGCTTATATAGAGCATCTTCCCCCTCTAACCCTCAGGTTATAGAGCATCTTCCTCCTCTTGTGTGAAGCACTTTATGGATATCAGCGACACAACTTGAAATCCCCCGGACACATTACACTGACACGTCTGGAACCTACCTAATGGGGCCCCACTACTACCCGGCTCGCATCAGCGTGCAGTCAGTGTCCTCAGGCCCCACTCAGGCCCCCAGCAGCAGCCCTACTCAGGAACACCAGGCCCTCAGTAGCAGCCCTCCTCAGGCCCCCCTCAGGCCCCCAGTAGCAGCCCTCCTCAGGCCCCTCAGGCCCAAGGTAGCAGCCCTCCTCAGGCCCCCCTTTCTGATTCGCATCCACAGGACTTAGGATTTATTCACAACTGCCAGTGTTGTGTAATTTGCATGCCACAACAGGAGGTGGCGCTGTTGTAGCCGTTTAACGCATAGCACCATGCACCATTGCCAGGACAACAACTGAGTCAGTCAGTCGCCCCAGTGCAACGCGCCCTGAGCAACCAACAAGTGAGGTTGTGGTCACTGTTGATGAAAAATGTTGTGGTGTCCGTGTTGTTAGCTGGTTGCTACCGTTAGCCACGTTAGCTCAGGGCAGTAGTAGCAAAGCAAACACTCTTTCCTCCACTTCCTTATACATTACTTTTGAATTTATATCATAATTGTCCTCACTCATAGGAGATTGACTTTGAGAGTACAATGTAACTGACTTCATGTTAAAAGTCATAATGGGCGTGGGTGTTTTTCAGGGAGACCTGCTGATGAAGTGAATGAAACTCATCCAGACTGCACTCCTGCCATTACATCTCGAAACACTAGCTAACTACTAATCAAATCAAATCAAATCAAATCGAACTTTATTTGTATAGCACTTTTCATATTTATAAAAACAACGCAAAGTGCTGAACAGTAAAAACAGTCATAAAAACAAAAGAATAAAACCCACACCATCAGTAAGTGTACACCACACACACACACACACACACACACACACACGCACACACACACACACATTGAATCAATTGTGCACAGCAGTTGAGACATGGCATGGCACTAAGCATCATGGGAAAACACTACCAGTGGGGCCCCTCACACCAGGAGAAGGCAAAGGTCATTAATACTGGGACCCCAGCGCTCGACCCCCGACCCCGCCAGACCAAGGGGAACCTGCACTCCAAGGTGTGGAGCCCCCCCGGCCAGCCAGGACCAGAGGACCAGAGCGCAGTGACCCCAGCAGAGGACCAGGACCAACTCCCGGTGTGAAGAACCCCCCCTGAGGAAACACTGGAGTTAAAACAGCTAAAAACATAAAAAGACATGATACGAAGTTAATAGTAAAATAAGATTTTAAAGTGAAAAAAAATTAAAATAAGTTAGAAGTACATAATAAAAATAGAACGAATAAATAGATTAAAATAAAAATGCTAGTAAAAATGAAAAATAAAAAATTTAAAAAATAAAAAAATAAAAAAATAAAAATAAAAATAGAAATGATGGCGATAAGAACTATAAAAGATTAATTAAAAGCCAGATTAAAAAGGTGTGTTTTTAACCTCCCTTTAAAAATATCAACAGTCTCTGCGGTCCTGAGGTTCTCTGGCAGGCTGTTCCACAGGCGGGGGCCGTAGTGGCTGAAAGCTGCCTCGCCATGGGTTTTGGTTCTGGCTTTAGAAACACACAATAAGGCACTGCCAGAGGACCTCAGGGCCCGCGTTGGTCGATAGGGTAAAAACAGATCAGCTAAATAAGAAGGCACAAGGCCATTAAGACATTTATAAACTAATAAGAGAACTTTAAAATCGATCCTGAAGCGGACAGGGAGCCAATGCAGCGACTGTAAAACCGGTGTAATGTGGGCCCGCCCCCTGGTCCTCGTCAGCACGCGTGCGGCTGAATTTTGTAATAACTGGAGGTTTGAAATGTTCTTTTTGGGAAGACCAGAGAGCAAGGCATTACAGTAATCTAATCTACAGGAGATAAAAGCATGCATTAGCACCTCTGTACTGGCCTGAGAGAGAAACGGGCGACTCTGGCTTTATTCTTAAGATGATAAAATCCAATCTTAGTTATGTTTTTAATGTGTGGGATAAAATTTAGCTCAGAGTCAAAAATCACGCCCAGGTTCTTAACTGATTGTGCTGGTTTAAAATCTAATAATTTTGGTAAAATTTTCTCTCTCTGACCTTCGGGACCGATAACTAAAACCTCAGTCTTGTCCTGGTTGAGCTGTAGGAAATTCACTGCCATCCATGACTTGATGTCTGAAATACAGTTAAAAAGGGTTTCTATTGGCCCGGAGTCACCAGGAGACACGGCGATGTACAGCTGAGTGTCGTCAGCGTAGCTATGGAAGCTGATGCCGTGTCTCCTGATGACGTCCCCAAGTGGAAGCATATAGAGATTAAAAAGTATGGGACCTAAAATTGAACCTTGGGGAACCCCACACCTGATTTCATGGGTTCCTGAGGAACAAGTATCCAAACTTACATAAAAACATGGATCTGTGAGATAAGAACTGAACCAGTTAAGAACAGTACTAGAGAGGCCCACCAGGTGACTCAATCTGTTTATTAAAATGTGATGGTCTACTGTGTCAAAGGCGGCACTCAAGTCCAGTAGAACCAACACTGTGAGCTTTTTATTATCTAAATTCCACCTGATATCATTTAAAATCTTTAAAAGGGCTGTCTCGGTACTGTGGTTCACACTAAAACCAGACTGATGTCTTTCTAAAATGTTATTGATCATTAAAAAGTCATTGACTTGGTTAAAAACCAGTCTTTCTAAAACTTTACTTAAAAATGGTAAGTTGGATCCTGGTCTGTAGTTATTAAGAACACTGGGGTCTAAATTGCTCTTCTTCACAAGGGGCTTCACCACCGCCGTTTTAAAGGCAGTGGGGAAGACACCTGTCCGAAGAGAGCAATTCACGATATTTAAAATCTGTTCCTCAAGGAATCCATAAAGTGATTTAAAAAGTGGTGTGGGGATGGGATCTAAAAGGCAGGTTGTTGATTTTATTTGGGAGAAAACTGGACCAAGAGTCCTCATGTCAACCAGGTCAAAACTGTCCAGTGTTTCCTCAGGCATGGATAACGGTTCAGCTGTGTTCACTGATAAAACCTGTTGGGGTAAAAGACTAGACCTGATGTCCATGATTTTAGTTCTGAAGTGGTCTGCAGAGTCTTCACAGAGAGCATCTGTTGGCTCCCTAAAAGCTTTATTAAAATTAGTGCCAGTTAAAATGTAGAAGGTGGAGAAGAGGAAGCGGGGGTTGTCTTTATTTTCTGAAATAAGTTGAGAAAAGTGGGAAGTTCGGGCCTGTTTCACTGCATTATTGTAAATTTTGAGTTGTTGACGTAGAATGTCGTGATGTACAGTCAACTTGGATTTTCTCCACCTTCTTTCAGCACTCCTGCAGTTTCTTTTTAGTTTGATGATTGCATCGTTTTTCCTCCACGGGGGTTTGGAATGACCCTTGATTGTTTTAGTTAAAAGTGGAGCGACTGAATCCAGACTGGACTTCAGTTTACTGTTAAAATCGTCAATGATAAAATCACATGGTGCAGGTAAAATCACTGCAGGAGTGCTCTGTAAGATCTCTATAAACTCTGCAGCCACTTCAGAAGTAAGGTCGCGTCTCCTCACTGTTCTCACCGGGGCTGCCTGCTGGTTAAAACTGATGATGTTAAAAAACACACAGCAGTGGTCAGACACAGCCAGGTCAACACCAGAGGACACACTGATGGACAGACCTTGGGTTATAACCAGGTCCAGGGTGTGTCGTCTGTTGTGAGTTGGCTGTGTGACATGCTGTTTAAAATCTAAACAGTTTAAAAGGTTTTAGAATTCTCTGGACATAGAGTCCGAGATGTCATCAACATGTAAGTTAAAATCACCAGTTATTAAAATTCTGTTATATTTAGAATGAATTATTGATAAAAGCTCTGAAAATTCAGTGATAAAAAGACTGGAATACTGAGGGGTGCTGGGCGCCGGACTCGAGACGCTAGGCGCTGGACTCTACACACTGGGTGCTGGACTCTAGACGCCAGGCGCTGCACTCTAAACGCTGTACTCTAGACGCTAGTCGCTTGACTCCACACGCTAGCGCTGGACTCTAGATCCAAGGCGCTGGAATCTACACGCTAGGCGCTAGACCCTAGACACTTCAGGCTTGACACTGGCTCTACACGCTAGGCGCTAGACTCTAGACATTTGAGGATAGGTACTGCACTCCACACGCTAGGCGCTGGACTCCAGACACTTCAGGCTGGCGCTGGACTCTACACGCTGGGCGCTGGACCCTAGACACGAGGCGCAGGACTCTACGCGCTGGGCGCTGGACTATAGACACTAGGCGCTGGAATCTAGACACTTGACGCTAGGCGCTGGACTCTAAACGCTAGGCGCTACACCCTAGACACTTGAGGCTCGGCACTGGACTCTACACGCTGGGCGCTGGACTCTAGACGCTATGCGCTGGACTCTACATGCTACGCGCTGGACTCTAGAAGCTAGGCGCTGGTCTCTACATGCTACGCGCTGGACTCCAGATGATAGGCGCTGGACTCTACACGCTGGGCGCCGGACTCTAGACACTTGACGCTAGGCGCTGGACTCTACACGCTAGGCGCTAGACCCTAGACACTTGAGGCTAGGCACTGGACTCTACACGCTACGCGCTGGACTGTAGACACTATTCGCTGGACTCTACACGCTGGGCGCCGGACTCCAAACGCTAGGCGCTGGACTCTACACACTGGGTGCTGGACTCTACACGCTGGGCACTGGACTCTAGAAGCTAGGCGCTGGACTCTACACACCAGGCGCAGGACTCTAGACACTTGACGCTAGGCGCTGGAATCTACACGCTAGGCGCTGGACTCTAGACATTTGAGGATAGGTACTGCACTCCACACGCTAGGCGCTGGACTCCAGACACTTCAGGCTGGCGCTGGACTCTACACGCTGGGCGCTGGACCCTAGACACGAGGCGCAGGACTCTACGCGCTGGGCGCTGGACTATAGACACTAGGCGCTGGAATCTAGACACTTGACGCTAGGCGCTGGACTCTAAACGCTAGGCGCTACACCCTAGACACTTGAGGCTCGGCACTGGACTCTACACGCTGGGCGCTGGACTCTAGACGCTATGCGCTGGACTCTACATGCTACGCGCTGGACTCTAGAAGCTAGGCGCTGGTCTCTACATGCTACGCGCTGGACTCCAGATGATAGGCGCTGGACTCTACACGCTGGGCGCCGGACTCTAGACACTTGACGCTAGGCGCTGGACTCTACACGCTAGGCGCTAGACCCTAGACACTTGAGGCTAGGCACTGGACTCTACACGCTACGCACTGGACTGTAGACGCTATTCGCTGGACTCTACACGCTGGGCGCCGGACTCCAAACGCTAGGCGCTGGACTCTACACACTGGCTGCTGGACTCTACACGCTGGGCACTGGACTCTAGAAGCTAGGCGCTGGACTCTACACACCAGGCGCAGGACTCTAGACACTTGACGCTAGGCGCTGGAATCTACACGCTAGGCGCTGGACTCGAGACACTTGACGCTACGCGCTGGACTCTACACCCAAGGCGCTAGTTCCTAGACACTTGAGGCTGGGCACTAGAATCTACACGCTAGGCGCTGGACTCTACACGCTAGGCGCTGGACTCAACACGCTGGGCGCTGTGCTCTACACGCTGGGCGCCGGACTCTACACGCTAGGCGCTGGACTCCACACGCCAGGCGCTGGACTCTACACGCTTGGCGCTGGACACTAAATGCTAGGCCCTGGACTCCATACTCTAGATGCCAGACTCTACACGCTGGGCGCCGGACTCTAGACGCTAGCCGCTGGACTCTACATGCTATGCGCTGGACTCCAGACGGTAGGCGCTGGACTCTACACGGTAGGCGCTGGACTCTCGACACTTGAGGCTAGGCGCTGGACTCTATACGCTGGGCGCTGGACTCTAGACACTAGTCGCTGGACTCTACAGGTTAGGCACTGGACTCTACACTCTACGCGCTGGACTGTAGACACTTGACAGTAGGCGCTGGACTCCAAACACTTGAGGGCAGGTGCTGGACACTACACACTGGGCGCCGGACTCTAGACGCTATGCGCTGGACTCTAGACACTTGAGGCTAGGCGTTGGACTCTAGATGCTGGGCACTGGACACTAGAAGCTAGGCGCTGGTCTCTACATGCTACGCGCTGGACTCTAGATGCTAGGCGCTGGACTCTACACACTAGGCGCTAGACCCTAGACACTTGAGGCTAGGCACTGGACTCTACACGCTACGCACTGCACTGTAGACGCTATTCGCTGGACGCTACACGCTGGGCGCCAGACTCTAAACGCTAGGCGCTGGACTCTACACACTGGGTGGTGGACTCCAGACGCTATGCGCTGGACTCTAGACACTTGAGGCTAGGCGCCGGACTCTACACGCTGGGCACTGGACTCTAGAAGCTAGGCGCTGGACTCTACACACCAGGTGCAGGACTCTAGACACTTGACGCTAGGCGCTGGAATCTACACGCTAGGCGCTGGACTCTAGACACTTGATGCTACGCGCTGGACCTTACACCCACGGCGCTAGATCGTAGACACTTGAGGCTGGGCACGAGAATCTACACGCTAGGCGCTGGACTCTACACACTAGGCGCTGGACTCTAGACACTTGACGCTAGGCGCTGGACTCTAAATGCTCGGCCCTGGACTCCATACTCTAGATACCAGACTCTACACGCTGGGCGCCGGACTCTAGACACTTGAGGCTAGGCGCTGGACTCTACACGCTGGGCGCTGGACTCTAGACGCTAGTCGCTGGACTCTACAGGCTAATCACTGGACTCTACTCGCTATGCGCTGGACTCTACACGCTACGCGCTGGACTCTAGACACTTGAGGCTAGGCGCTGGACTCTACACGCTGGGCGCCGCAGTCTAGACGCTAGGTGCTGGACTCTACATGCTATGCGCTGGACTCTATACGCTGGGCGCTAGACCCTAGACACTGGAGGCTAGTCACTGGACTCGACACGCTGGGTGCTGGACTCTAGACGCTAGGCGCTGCACTCTAAACGCTGTACTCTAGACGCTAGTCGCTTGACTCCACACGCTAGCGCTGGACTCTAGATCCAAGGCGCTGGAATCTACACGCTAGGCGCTAGACCCTAGACACTTCAGGCTTGACACTGGACTCTACACGCTAGGCGCTAGACTCTAGACATTTGAGGATAGGTACTGCACTCCACACGCTAGGCGCTGGACTCCAGACACTTCAGGCTGGCGCTGGACTCTACACGCTGGGCGCTGGACCCTAGACACGAGGCGCAGGACTCTACGCGCTGGGCGCTGGACTATAGACACTAGGCGCTGGAATCTAGACACTTGACGCTAGGCGCTGGACTCTACACGCTAGGCGCTACACCCTAGACACTTGAGGCTCGGCACTGGACTCTACACGCTGGGCGCTGGACTCTAGACACTTGACATTAGGCGCTGGACTCTAGACGCTAGGCACTGGACTCTACACGCTGGGCGTTGGACTCTAGACACTTGACACTAGGCGCTGGACTCTAGACACTTGAGGCAAGGCGCTGGTCTCTACACGCTAGGCGCTGGACTCTACACACTGGGTGCTGGACTCTACACGCTGGGCACTGGACTCTAGAAGCTAGGCGCTGGACTCTACACACCAGGCGCAGGACTCTAGACACTTGACGCTAGGCGCTGGAATCTACACGCTAGGCGCTGGACTCGAGACACTTGACGCTACGCGCTGGAGTCTACACCCAAGGCGCTAGTTCCTAGACACTTGAGGCTGGGCACTAGAATCTACACGCTAGGCGCTGGACTCTACACGCTAGGCGCTGGACTCAACACGCTGGGCGCTGTACTCTACACGCTGGGCGCCGGACTCTACACGCTAGGCGCTGGACTCCACACGCCAGGCGCTGGACTCTACACGCTAGGCGCTGGACACTAAATGCTAGGCCCTGGACTCCATACTCTAGATGCCAGACTCTACACGCTGGGCGCCGGACTCTAGACACTAGCCGCTGGACTCTACATGCTATGCGCTGGACTCCAGACGGTAGGCGCTGGACTCTACACGGTAGGCGCTGGACTCTCGACACTTGAGGCTAGGTGCTGGACTCTATACGCTGGGCGCTGGACTCTAGACGCTAGTCGCTGGACTCTACAGGTTAGGCACTGGACTCTACACTCTACGCGCTGGACTGTAGACACTTGACAGTAGGCGCTGGACTCCAAACACTTGAGGGCAGGTGCTGGACACTACACACTGGGCGCCGGACTCTAGACACTTGACGCTAGGCGCTGGACTCTACACGCTAGGCGCTAGACCCTAGACACTTGAGGCTAGGCACTGGACTCTACACGCTACGCACTGGACTGTAGACGCTATTCGCTGGACTCTACACGCTGGGCACCAGACTCCAAACGCTAGGCGCTGGACTCTACACACTGGGTGCTGGACTCTACACGCTGGGCACTGAACTCTAGAAGCTAGGCGCTGGACTCTACACACCAGGCGCAGGACTCTAGACACTTGACGCTAGGCGCTGGAATCTACACGCTAGGCGCTGGACTCGAGACACTTGACGCTACGCGCTGGACTCTACACCCAAGGCGCTAGTTCCTAGACACTTGAGGCTGGGCACTAGAATCTACACGCTAGGTGTTGGACTCTACACGCTAGGCGCTGGACTCAACACGCTGGGCGCTGTACTCTACACGCTGGGCGCCGGACTCTACACGCTAGGCGCTGGACTCCACACGCCAGGCGCTGGACTCTACACGCTAGGCGCTGGACACTAAATGCTAGGCCCTGGACTCCATACTTTAGATGCCAGACTCTACACGCTGGGCGCCGGACTCTAGACGCTAGCCGCTGGACTCTACATGCTATGCGCTGGACTCCAGACGGTAGGCGCTGGACTCTACACGGTAGGCGCTGGACTCTCGACACTTGAGGCTAGGCGCTGGACTCTATACGCTGGGCGCTGGACTCTAGACACTGGTCGCTGGACTCCACAGGTTAGGCACTGGACTCTACACTCTACGCGCTGGACTGTAGACACTTGACAGTAGGCGCTGGACTCCAAACACTTGAGGGCAGGTGCTGGACACTACACACTGGGCGCCGGACTCTAGACACTAGGCGCTGGACTCTACACACTGGGTGCTGGACTCCAGACGCTATGCGCTGGACTCTAGACACTTGAGGCTAGGCGTTGGACTCTAGATGCTGGGCACTGGACACTAGAAGCTAGGCGCTGGTCTCTACATGCTACGCGCTGGACTCTAGATGCTAGGCGCTGGACTCTACACACTAGGCGCTAGACCCTAGACACTTGAGGCTAGGCACTGGACTCTACACGCTACGCACTGGACTGTAGACGCTATTCGCTGGACTCTACACGCTGGGCGCCGGACTCTAAACGCTAGGCGCTGGACTCTACACACTGGGTGCTGGACTCTAGACGCTATGCGCTGGACTCTAGACACTTGAGGCTAGGCGCCGGACTCTACACGCTGGGCACTGGACTCTAGAAGCTAGGCGCTTGACTCTACACACCAGGCGCAGGACTCTAGACACTTGACAGTAGGCGCTGGACTCCAAACACTTGAGGGCAGGTGCTGGACACTACACACTGGGCGCCGGACTCTAGACACTAGGCGCTGGACTCTACACACTGGGTGCAGGACTCCAGACGCTATGCGCTGGACTCTAGACACTTGATGCTACGCGCTGGACTCCACACCCACGGCGCTAGATCGTAGACACTTGAGGCTGGGCACGAGAATCTACACGCTCGGCGCTGGACTCTACACACTAGGCGCTGGACTCTAGACACTTGACGCTAGGCGCTGGACTCTAAATGCTCGGCCCTGGACTCCATTCTCTAGATGCCAGACTCTACACGCTGGAGCCGGACTCTAGACACTTTAGGCTAGGCGCTGGACTCTACACGCTGGGCGCTGGACTCTACACGCTGGGCGCTGGAGTCTAGACGCTAGGTGCTGGACTCTACATGCTATGCGCTGGACTCTACACGCTGGGCGCTAGACCCTAGACACTGGAGGCTAGTCACTGGACTCGACACGCTGGGTGCTGGACTCTAGACGCTAGGCGCTGCACTCTAAACGCTGTACTCTAGACGCTAGTCACTTGACTTCACACGCTAGCGCTTGACTCTAGATCCAAGACTCTGGAATCTACACGCTAGGCGCTAGACCCTAGACACTTCAGGCTAGACACTGGACTCTACACGCTAGGCGCTAGACTCTAGACATTTGAGGATAGGCACTGCACTCCACACGCTAGGCGCTGGACTCCAGACACTTCAGGCTGGCGCTGGACTCTACACGCTGGGCGCTGGACCCTAGACACGAGGCGCTGGACTCTACGCGCTGGGCGCTGGACTATAGACACTAGACGCTGGACACTTGACGCTAGGCGCTGGACTCTACACGCTAGGCGCTAGACCCTAGACACTTGAGGCTAGGCACTGGACTCTCCACGCTGGGCGTTGGACTCCAGACACTTGAGGCTGGCGCTGGACTCTACACGCTGGGCGCTGGACCCTAGACACGAGGCGCAGGACTCTACGCGCTGGGCGCTGGACTATAGACACTAGGCGCTGGACTCTAGACACTTGAGGCAAGGCGCTGGACTCTACACGCTAGGCGCTGGACTCTGGACTCCAGACGCTATGCGCTGGACTCTAGACACTTGAGGCTAGGCGTTGGACTCTAGATGCTGGGCACTGGACACTAGAAGCTAGGCGCTGGTCTCTACATGCTACGCGCTGGACTCTAGATGCTAGGCGCTGGACTCTACACACTAGGCGCTAGACCCTAGACACTTGAGGCTAGGCACTGGACTCTACACGCTACGCACTGGACTGTAGACGCTATTCGCTGGACTCTACACGCTGGGCGCCGGACTCTAAACGCTAGGCGCTGGACTCTACACACTGGGTGCTGGACTCTAGACGCTATGCGCTGGACTCTAGACACTTGAGGCTAGGCGCCGGACTCTACACGCTGGGCACTGGACTCTAGAAGCTAGGCGCTTGACTCTACACACCAGGCGCAGGACTCTAGACACTTGACAGTAGGCGCTGGACTCCAAACACTTGAGGGCAGGTGCTGGACACTACACACTGGGCGCCGGACTCTAGACACTAGGCGCTGGACTCTACACACTGGGTGCAGGACTCCAGACGCTATGCGCTGGACTCTAGACACTTGATGCTACGCGCTGGACTCCACACCCACGGCGCTAGATCGTAGACACTTGAGGCTGGGCACGAGAATCTACACGCTCGGCGCTGGACTCTACACACTAGGCGCTGGACTCTAGACACTTGACGCTAGGCGCTGGACTCTAAATGCTCGGCCCTGGACTCCATTCTCTAGATGCCAGACTCTACACGCTGGAGCCGGACTCTAGACACTTTAGGCTAGGCGCTGGACTCTACACGCTGGGCGCTGGACTCTACACGCTGGGCGCTGGAGTCTAGACGCTAGGTGCTGGACTCTACATGCTATGCGCTGGACTCTACACGCTGGGCGCTAGACCCTAGACACTGGAGGCTAGTCACTGGACTCGACACGCTGGGTGCTGGACTCTAGACGCTAGGCGCTGCACTCTAAACGCTGTACTCTAGACGCTAGTCACTTGACTTCACACGCTAGCGCTTGACTCTAGATCCAAGACTCTGGAATCTACACGCTAGGCGCTAGACCCTAGACACTTCAGGCTAGACACTGGACTCTACACGCTAGGCGCTAGACTCTAGACATTTGAGGATAGGCACTGCACTCCACACGCTAGGCGCTGGACTCCAGACACTTCAGGCTGGCGCTGGACTCTACACGCTGGGCGCTGGACCCTAGACACGAGGCGCTGGACTCTACGCGCTGGGCGCTGGACTATAGACACTAGACGCTGGACACTTGACGCTAGGCGCTGGACTCTACACGCTAGGCGCTAGACCCTAGACACTTGAGGCTAGGCACTGGACTCTCCACGCTGGGCGTTGGACTCCAGACACTTGAGGCTGGCGCTGGACTCTACACGCTGGGCGCTGGACCCTAGACACGAGGCGCAGGACTCTACGCGCTGGGCGCTGGACTATAGACACTAGGCGCTGGACTCTAGACACTTGAGGCAAGGCGCTGGACTCTACACGCTAGGCGCTGGACTCTGGACACTAGACGCTCAGCGCTGGACTCTAGACACTGGACGCTAGGTGCTGGACTCTGCACGCTCGGCAATGGACTCTGGATGCGAGGCGCTGGACTCTACACGCTGGGCGTTGGACTCTAGACACTTGAGGCTAGGCGCTGGACTCTACACGCTGGGTGCTGGACTCTAGACGCTAGGCGCAAGACTCTAAACGCTGTACTCTAGACACTTGGTGCTGGACTCTACACGCTTGGCACTGGACTGTAGATGCTAGGCGCTGGACTATGCACGCTAGGCGCTATACCATAGACACTTGAGGCTAGGCACTGGACTATGCACGCTGGGCGTTGGACTCTAGACACTTGATCCTGGCGCTAGACTCTACACGCTGGGCGGTGGACCCTAGACACTAGGCGCTGGACTCTACACCTCAGGCGCTAAATCCTAGACACTTGAGGCTCAGTGTTGTGGAATTTTTGGTGAATCAGAGCCAAAGATGACGAGTCAAGGTGTTGACGCTGCACAAGGAGGATTTATTGAGGATTGCAGAGGAAGCACACACAAATCAGCTGATTGAGAGCAAGGCTGCTGCTCCGGAGAGAATCCAACCCGACTTTGGCATGACTTCCGGCCATGCCAGGTCATATAGCTAGATCTCACGAGACTAGCAGACGCTGTTTCCAAGTGACTTCATACAAAACAGAGCGGCCTTCACACTGTGTTCCTGCGAACTTTGAAAACAAAGCATTATTCCATATCAATCCCTCCTGTTTTTAAATTTCAATTTAAACAAAACCAGACACAAAATAAATTCGAATTTTAACAATAATCTAACTCACTATCGGAAACAGTAAAGCCAGACAAAGTAAAACCACTTTTCATTTGTATCACACGTCAATATTAATGTGTCCCATAAACATCAATAAGATCAGTTCCTCCAAGTGCATCGTCATTTTTATTTTATATGTCCTAAGTTACCGATGTTTCAACGACCATTTCCAACTGATCCACTGTCACAAAAAACACCAAGCAGCACTCGGTCATGGATGCACAATTTAAACAAACCAGCATACCATGGGACAGTGGCAGCTGCAAATACCTTCATGCCAAACAATCAATCCTGGTCCAGGCCGATCAACCAGGAAGGCAAAAGACAATCAGTGGCCGCGATGTGTCCAATCAAGCTAAACTAAGAAAAGAAAGAAGAACCATTAAAATCAGCAAAAACATTGAACACCACCATAAAACACTGAACATCTGGTCGTTCTCAAAGTGAGTCATCAATGTCAATGTTAGTTTGTTAGTAAGTTAGTTTGTCAGTCTTAACACAGTCATAGTCACATTCACACATATTCAATTGAGCAGATATTTCAAAGGTAAAATTAAAACCACAGAACATGGCTTCATAACCCGACCTCCCTGCTGACAGGCACTCTTTGCTTTATTCACCAGCAGCAGAATGTGACGCATGTACTACGCATCCGTCGCCCCGAACCAAAACCTGCTGCAGTGATAACCTCTGCTGGAGCATCAGCTGCTCTCAGACTATTTAGGAGCCCAGGAACCCAGTCAGGAGTCTGCAAGAGAAATAAGCATCAGGGTGAAACCGTGATCCATGTGTCCGAACCGGAATACCTGTAGAGAACCGTCCCTTCTCCTGGAATAGAGATGACAGGGCGGTCTGTAGCCAGGTAATCCCAGACCAGAGGCTGATGTTTAGTCTTCTCCCAGATGTTAACCCTCACGTGACATTGTCTCTGTTCACTCCAGTCCTGCAGAAACATCCTTGTGTGGTTGTTTCGAACACAGAGTCTACAGCTGCAAACCAAAAATCCAGTGACGACAGCATTCTGCCAGACCTAGAAAAGACAACGTCTCCTCCCTTAGTCTGTAGCGGCAGATTAGACCACAGTTCAGGTCTTCCCAAAGACCAGGACCGGTTCTTCTCCTCCAGATCCTCTCCCCAGAACATGTCCAAGGAACGTCACTTTCAGCTGCAGCTGGGCTCAGGATGCTCGGTGGCCTCCCTCAGGGAGATGGTTCAGGAGTAGAACAGTGTCAGGCTCTTCAAGCTTCCCTCAACCTTTTAATCCAAAAACATCAAAATCATACTGTATCAGAGTTCCACCTGACAGGTCCAGATCCAGATCCCCTCACTGCCGATGCACAAACTCCCAGACCAGAGACAAGGTCCTGGGCCAAAGGTGAAGCATTATTTACCTTTTTAGGTGAATGCAGGCAAATATTGCCTTTCAGGATCCAATCTGAGTTAAAATAATGCAGCAGACAGGTCAGACAGGTCAACGACTGGATAGTAGCATGAGTCAGAGGTCCAAAAGACAAAATGATTTTAACATCAGCAGTTTTTGAAGTAGAAGATAGTACAGTTCAGTTGATTGCCATAAAATCTTGGAAAAATGTCCACCCATCAGGTCCTCCTCTTCTTGGTGTAGAAAGAGTCGGTACTAAACATTATTGAATCATTCATTGACTTCATAAGACATTCAATACCTCCCATGACTTCTGGACAAACATTCTATTTTCTATCTGTAGCAGTTCAACATTTAGCTCCAGTGTGATTCTGTGAGGTTTAGCCGATGCTAAATCTGAGTAATCTCTTTATAGTTAGCTCACAAATTCTCCAACTAAATCAAATAAGGGTGCAAATGTAATTCATCTCAGCAGATTTCAAAGTTAAGAATGTAGATTCATAGACAGAGCACACTTCTCGGCACAGAGCGATGAAAGTTGAAAAACTGTGAGTTCCCGTGAATGAATCAAGTGGAAACTGCTTGAAAGTGATAAATCCATCATGTTTAAGCTTCAACAGTCCCAGTTTGAGCAGTTTTTCATGAAATATCCAAAAGTTTCAAAAACGCGCTTCCCAGCCCGAGAGAAAGCAGGTTTCGGCACAGAGCGATGAAAGTTGAAAAACTGTGAGTTCCCGTGAATGAATCAAGTGGAAACTGCTTGAAAGTGATAAATCCATCATATTTAAGCTTCAACAGTCCCAGTTTGAGCAGTTTTTCATGAAATATCCAAAAGATTCAAAAACGCGCTTCCCAGCCCGAGAGAAAGCAGGTTTCGGCACAGAGCGATGAAAGTTGAAAAACTGTGAGTTCCCGTGAATGAATCAAGTGGAAACTGCTTGAAAGTGATAAATCCATCATATTTAAGCTTCAACAGTCCCAGTTTGAGCAGTTTTTCATGAAATATCCAAAAGATTCAAAAACGCGCTTCCCAGCCCGAGAGAAAGCAGGTTTCGGCACAGAGCGATGAAAGTTGAAAAACTGAGAGTTCCCGTGAATGAATCAAGTGGAAACTACTTGAAAGTGATAAATCCATCATATTTAAGCTTCAACAGTCCCAGTTTGAGCAGTTTTTCATGAAATATCCAAAAGTTTCAAAAACGCGCTTCCCAGCCCGAGAGAAAGCAGGTTTCGGCACAGAGCGATGAAAGTTGAAAAAGTGTGAGTTCCCGTGAATGAATCAAGTGGAAACTGCTTGAAAGTGATAAATCCATCATATTTAAGCTTCAACAGTCCCAGTTTGAGCAGTTTTTCATGAAATATCCAAAGATTTCAAAAACGCGCTTCCCAGCCCGAGAGAAAGCAGGTTTCGGCACAGAGCGATGAAAGTTGAAAAACTGTGAGTTCCCGTGAATGAATCAAGTGGAAACTGCTTGAAAGTGATAAATCCATCATGTTTAAGCTTCAACAGTCCCAGTTTGAGCAGTTTTTCATGAAATATCCAAAAGTTTC
Organism: Salarias fasciatus; assembly: GCF_902148845.1. Lineage (NCBI taxonomy): Eukaryota > Metazoa > Chordata > Actinopteri > Blenniiformes > Blenniidae > Salarias > Salarias fasciatus. Next base: position 120,424 of record NW_021941233.1, read on the forward strand.
AAAAACGCGCTTCCCAGCCCGAGAGAAAGCAGGTTTCGGCACAGAGCGACGAAAGTTGAAAAAGTGTGAGTTCCCGTGAATGAATCAAGTGGAAACTGCTTGAAAGTGATAAATCCATCATATTTAAGCTTCAACAGTCCCAGTTTGAGCAGTTTTTCATGAAATATCCAAAAGATTCAAAAACGCGCTTCCCAGCCCGAGAGAAAGCAGGTTTCGGCACAGAGCGATGAAAGTTGAAAAACTGTGAGTTCCCGTGAATGGATCAAGTGGAAACTGCTTGAAAGTGATAAATCCATCATATTTAAGCTTCAACAGTCCCAGTTTGAGCAGTTTTTCATGAAATATCCAAAAGATTCAAAAACGCGCTTCCCAGCCCGAGAGAAAGCAGGTTTCGGCACAGAGCGATGAAAGTTGAAAAACTGTGAGTTCCCGTGAATGGAATCAAGTGGAAACTGCTTGAAAGTGATAAATCCATCATATTTAAGCTTCAACAGTCCCAGTTTGAGCAGTTTTTCATGAAATATCCAAAAGATTCAAAAACGCGCTTCCCAGCCCGAGAGAAAGCAGGTTTCGGCACAGAGCGATGAAAGTTGAAAAACTGTGAGTTCCCGTGAATGAATCAAGTGGAAACTGCTTGAAAGTGATAAATCCATCATATTTAAGCTTCAACAGTCCCAGTTTGAGCAGTTTTTCATGAAATATCCAAAAGTTTCAAAAACGCGCTTCCCAGCCCGAGAGAAAGCAGGTTTCGGCACAGAGCGATGAAAGTTGAAAACCTAGAGTTCCCGTGAATGAATCAAGTGGAAACTGCTTGAAAGTGATAAATCCATCATGTTTAAGCTTCAACAGTCCCAGTTTGAGCAGTTTTTCATGAAATATCCAAAAGTTTCAAAAACGCGCTTCCCAGCCCGAGAGAAAGCAGGTTTCGGCACAGAGCGATGAAAGTTGAAAAACTGTGAGTTCCCGTGAATGAATCAAGTGGAAACTGCTTGAAAGTGATAAATCCATCATGTTTAAGCTTCAACAGTCCCAGTTTGAGCAGTTTTTCATGAAATATCCAAAAGTTTCAAAACCGCGCTTCCCAGCCCGAGAGAAAGCAGGTTTCGGCACAGAGCGATGAAAGTTGAAAACCTGAGAGTTCCCGTGAATGAATCAAGTGGAAACTGCTTGAAAGTTATAAATCCATCATGTTTAAGCTACAACAGTCCCAGTTTGAGCAGTTTTTCATGAAATATCCAAAAGTTTCAAAAACGCGCTTCCCAGCCCGAGAGAAAGCAGGTTTCGGCACAGAGCGACGAAAGTTGAAAAAGTGTGAGTTCCCGTGAATGAATCAAGTGGAAACTGCTTGAAAGTGATAAATCCATCATATTTAAGCTTCAACAGTCCCAGTTTGAGCAGTTTTTCATGAAATATCCAAAAGATTCAAAAACGCGCTTCCCAGCCCGAGAGAAAGCAGGTTTCGGCACAGAGCGATGAAAGTTGAAAAACTGTGAGTTCCCGTGAATGGAATCAAGTGGAAACTGCTTGAAAGTGATAAATCCATCATGTTTAAGCTTCAACAGTCCCAGTTTGAGCAGTTTTTCATGAAATATCCAAAAGTTTCAAAAACGCGCTTCCCAGCCCGAGAGAAAGCAGGTTTCGGCACAGAGCGATGAAAGTTGAAAAACTGTGAGTTCCCGTGAATGAATCAAGTGGAAACTGCTTGAAAGTGATAAATCCATCATGTTTAAGCTTCAACAGTCCCAGTTTGAGCAGTTTTTCATGAAATATCCAAAAGTTTCAAAAACGCGCTTCCCAGCCCGAGAGAAAGCAGGTTTCGGCACAGAGCGATGAAAGTTGAAAAACTGTGAGTTCCCGTGAATGAATCAAGTGGAAACTGCTTGAAAGTGATAAATCCATCATATTTAAGCTTCAACAGTCCCAGTTTGAGCAGTTTTTCATGAAATATCCAAAAGATTCAAAAACGCGCTTCCCAGCCCGAGAGAAAGCAGGTTTCGGCACAGAGCGACTGAAAGTTGAAAAAGTGTGAGTTCCCGTGAATGAATCAAGTGGAAACTGCTTGAAAGTGATAAATCCATCATGTTTAAGCTTCAACAGTCCCAGTTTGAGCAGTTTTTCATGAAATATCCAAAAGTTTCAAAAACGCGCTTCCCAGCCCGAGAGAAAGCAGGTTTCGGCACAGAGCGACGAAAGTTGAAAAAGTGTGAGTTCCCGTGAATGAATCAAGTGGAAACTGCTTGAAAGTGATAAATCCATCATCTTTAAGCTTCAACAGTCCCAGTTTGAGCAGTTTTTCATGAAATATCCAAAAGTTTCAAAAACGCGCTTCCCAGCCCGAGAGAAAGCAGGTTTCGGCACAGAGCGATGAAAGTTGAAAAACTGTGAGTTCCCGTGAATGAATCAAGTGGAAACTACTTGAAAGTGATAAATCCATCATATTTAAGCTTCAACAGTCCCAGTTTGAGCAGTTTTTCATGAAATATCCAAAAGATTCAAAAACGCGCTTCCCAGCCCGAGAGAAAGCAGGTTTCGGCACAGAGCGACGAAAGTTGAAAAAGTGTGAGTTCCCGTGAATGAATCAAGTGGAAACTGCTTGAAAGTGATAAATCCATCATGTTTAAGCTTCAACAGTCCCAGTTTGAGCAGTTTTTCATGAAATATCCAAAAGTTTCAAAAACGCGCTTCCCAGCCCGAGAGAAAGCAGGTTTCGGCACAGAGCGATGAAAGTTGAAAAACTGTGAGTTCCCGTGAATGAATCAAGTGGAAACTGCTTGAAAGTGATAAATCCATCATATTTAAGCTTCAACAGTCCCAGTTTGAGCAGTTTTTCATGAAATATCCAAAAGATTCAAAAACGCGCTTCCCAGCCCGAGAGAAAGCAGGTTTCGGCACAGAGCGATGAAAGTTGAAAAAGTGTGAGTTCCCGTGAATGAATCAAGTGGAAACTGCTTGAAAGTGATAAATCCATCATATTTAAGCTTCAACAGTCCCAGTTTGAGCAGTTTTTCATGAAATATCCAAAAGATTCAAAAACGCGCTTCCCAGCCCGAGAGAAAGCAGGTTTCGGCACAGAGCGATGAAAGTTGAAAAACTGTGAGTTCCCGTGAATGAATCAAGTGGAAACTGCTTGAAAGTGATAAATCCATCATGTTTAAGCTTCAACAGTCCCAGTTTGAGCAGTTTTTCATGAAATATCCAAAAGTTTCAAAACCGCGCTTCCCAGCCCGAGAGAAAGCAGGTTTCGGCACAGAGCGATGAAAGTTGAAAAACTGAGAGTTCCCGTGAATGAATCAAGTGGAAACTGCTTGAAAGTGATAAATCCATCATGTTTAAGCTACAACAGTCCCAGTTTGAGCAGTTTTTCATGAAATATCCAAAAGTTTCAAAAACGCGCTTCCCAGCCCGAGAGAAAGCAGGTTTCGGCACAGAGCGATGAAAGTTGAAAAAGTGTGAGTTCCCGTGAATGAATCAAGTGGAAACTGCTTGAAAGTGATAAATCCATCATATTTAAGCTTCAACAGTCCCAGTTTGAGCAGTTTTTCATGAAATATCCAAAAGATTTCAAAAACGCGCTTCCCAGCCCGAGAGAAAGCAGGTTTCGGCACAGAGCGATGAAAGTTGAAAAACTGTGAGTTCCCGTGAATGAATCAAGTGGAAACTGCTTGAAAGTGATAAATCCATCATGTTTAAGCTTCAACAGTCCCAGTTTGAGCAGTTTTTCATGAAATATCCAAAAGTTTCAAAAACGCGCTTCCCAGCCCGAGAGAAAGCAGGTTTCGGCACAGAGCGATGAAAGTTGAAAAACTGTGAGTTCCCGTGAATGAATCAAGTGGAAACTGCTTGAAAGTGATAAATCCATCATGTTTAAGCTTCAACAGTCCCAGTTTGAGCAGTTTTTCATGAAATATCCAAAAGTTTCAAAAACGCGCTTCCCAGCCCGAGAGAAAGCAGGTTTCGGCACAGAGCGATGAAAGTTAAAAAACTGTGAGTTCCCGTGAATGAATCAAGTGGAAACTGCTTGAAAGTGATAAATCCATCATATTTAAGCTTCAACAGTCCCAGTTTGAGCAGTTTTTCATGAAATATCCAAAAGATTCAAAAACGCGCTTCCCAGCCCGAGAGAAAGCAGGTTTCGGCACAGAGCGATGAAAGTTGAAAAACTGTGAGTTCCCGTGAATGAATCAAGTGGAAACTGCTTGAAAGTGATAAATCCATCATGTTTAAGCTTCAACAGTCCCAGTTTGAGCAGTTTTTCATGAAATATCCAAAAGTTTCAAAAACGCGCTTCCCAGCCCGAGAGAAAGCAGGTTTCGGCACAGAGCGATGAAAGTTGAAAAACTGTGAGTTCCCGTGAATGAATCAAGTGGAAACTGCTTGAAAGTGATAAATCCATCATGTTTAAGCTTCAACAGTCCCAGTTTGAGCAGTTTTTCATGAAATATCCAAAAGTTTCAAAAACGCGCTTCCCAGCCCGAGAGAAAGCAGGTTTCGGCACAGAGCGATGAAAGTTGAAAAACTGTGAGTTCCCGTGAATGAATCAAGTGGAAACTGCTTGAAAGTGATAAATCCATCATATTTAAGCTTCAACAGTCCCAGTTTGAGCAGTTTTTCATGAAATATCCAAAAGATTCAAAAACGCGCTTCCCAGCCCGAGAGAAAGCAGGTTTCGGCACAGAGCGATGAAAGTTGAAAAAGTGTGAGTTCCCGTGAATGAATCAAGTGGAAACTGCTTGAAAGTGATAAATCCATCATGTTTAAGCTTCAACAGTCCCAGTTTGAGCAGTTTTTCATGAAATATCCAAAAGTTTCAAAAACGCGCTTCCCAGCCCGAGAGAAAGCAGGTTTCGGCACAGAGCGACTGAAAGTTGAAAAAGTGTGAGTTCCCGTGAATGAATCAAGTGGAAACTGCTTGAAAGTGATAAATCCATCATCTTTAAGCTTCAACAGTCCCAGTTTGAGCAGTTTTTCATGAAATATCCAAAAGTTTCAAAAACGCGCTTCCCAGCCCGAGAGAAAGCAGGTTTCGGCACAGAGCGATGAAAGTTGAAAAACTGTGAGTTCCCGTGAATGAATCAAGTGGAAACTGCTTGAAAGTGATAAATCCATCATATTTAAGCTTCAACAGTCCCAGTTTGAGCAGTTTTTCATGAAATATCCAAAAGATTCAAAAACGCGCTTCCCAGCCCGAGAGAAAGCAGGTTTCGGCACAGAGCGACGAAAGTTGAAAAAGTGTGAGTTCCCGTGAATGAATCAAGTGGAAACTGCTTGAAAGTGATAAATCCATCATGTTTAAGCTTCAACAGTCCCAGTTTGAGCAGTTTTTCATGAAATATCCAAAAGTTTCAAAAACGCGCTTCCCAGCCCGAGAGAAAGCAGGTTTCGGCACAGAGCGATGAAAGTTGAAAAACTGTGAGTTCCCGTGAATGAATCAAGTGGAAACTGCTTGAAAGTGATAAATCCATCATATTTAAGCTTCAACAGTCCCAGTTTGAGCAGTTTTTCATGAAATATCCAAAAGATTCAAAAACGCGCTTCCCAGCCCGAGAGAAAGCAGGTTTCGGCACAGAGCGATGAAAGTTGAAAAAGTGTGAGTTCCCGTGAATGAATCAAGTGGAAACTGCTTGAAAGTGATAAATCCATCATATTTAAGCTTCAACAGTCCCAGTTTGAGCAGTTTTTCATGAAATATCCAAAAGATTCAAAAACGCGCTTCCCAGCCCGAGAGAAAGCAGGTTTCGGCACAGAGCGATGAAAGTTGAAAAACTGTGAGTTCCCGTGAATGAATCAAGTGGAAACTGCTTGAAAGTGATAAATCCATCATGTTTAAGCTTCAACAGTCCCAGTTTGAGCAGTTTTTCATGAAATATCCAAAAGTTTCAAAACCGCGCTTCCCAGCCCGAGAGAAAGCAGGTTTCGGCACAGAGCGATGAAAGTTGAAAAACTGTGAGTTCCCGTGAATGAATCAAGTGGAAACTGCTTGAAAGTTATAAATCCATCATGTTTAAGCTTCAACAGTCCCAGTTTGAGCAGTTTTTCATGAAATATCCAAAAGTTTCAAAAACGCGCTTCCCAGCCCGAGAGAAAGCAGGTTTCGGCACAGAGCGATGAAAGTTGAAAACCTGAGAGTTCCCGTGAATGAATCAAGTGGAAACTGCTTGAAAGTGATAAATCCATCATGTTTAAGCTTCAACAGTCCCAGTTTGAGCAGTTTTTCATGAAATATCCAAAAGTTTCAAAAACGCGCTTCCCAGCCCGAGAGAAAGCAGGTTTCGGCACAGAGCGATGAAAGTTGAAAAACTGTGAGTTCCCGTGAATGAATCAAGTGGAAACTGCTTGAAAGTGATAAATCCATCATGTTTAAGCTTCAACAGTCCCAGTTTGAGCAGTTTTTCATGAAATATCCAAAAGTTTCAAAAACGCGCTTCCCAGCCCGAGAGAAAGCAGGTTTCGGCACAGAGCGATGAAAGTTGAAAAACTGAGAGTTCCCGTGAATGAATCAAGTGGAAACTGCTTGAAAGTGATAAATCCATCATGTTTAAGCTTCAACAGTCCCAGTTTGAGCAGTTTTTCATGAAATATCCAAAAGTTTCAAAAACGCGCTTCCCAGCCCGAGAGAAAGCAGGTTTCGGCACAGAGCGATGAAAGTTGAAAAAGTGTGAGTTCCCGTGAATGAATCAAGTGGAAACTGCTTGAAAGTGATAAATCCATCATATTTAAGCTTCAACAGTCCCAGTTTGAGCAGTTTTTCATGAAATATCCAAAAGTTTCAAAAACGCGCTTCCCAGCCCGAGAGAAAGCAGGTTTCGGCACAGAGCGATGAAAGTTGAAAAACTGTGAGTTCCCGTGAATGAATCAAGTGGAAACTGCTTGAAAGTGATAAATCCATCATGTTTAAGCTTCAACAGTCCCAGTTTGAGCAGTTTTTCATGAAATATCCAAAAGTTTCAAAAACGCGCTTCCCAGCCCGAGAGAAAGCAGGTTTCGGCACAGAGCGACTGAAAGTTGAAAAAGTGTGAGTTCCCGTGAATGAATCAAGTGGAAACTGCTTGAAAGTGATAAATCCATCATGTTTAAGCTTCAACAGTCCCAGTTTGAGCAGTTTTTCATGAAATATCCAAAAGTTTCAAAAACGCGCTTCCCAGCCCGAGAGAAAGCAGGTTTCGGCACAGAGCGATGAAAGTTGAAAAACTGTGAGTTCCCGTGAATGAATCAAGTGGAAACTGCTTGAAAGTGATAAATCCATCATATTTAAGCTTCAACAGTCCCAGTTTGAGCAGTTTTTCATGAAATATCCAAAAGATTCAAAAACGCGCTTCCCAGCCCGAGAGAAAGCAGGTTTCGGCACAGAGCGACGAAAGTTGAAAAAGTGTGAGTTCCCGTGAATGAATCAAGTGGAAACTGCTTGAAAGTGATAAATCCATCATGTTTAAGCTTCAACAGTCCCAGTTTGAGCAGTTTTTCATGAAATATCCAAAAGTTTCAAAAACGCGCTTCCCAGCCCGAGAGAAAGCAGGTTTCGGCACAGAGCGACGAAAGTTGAAAAAGTGTGAGTTCCCGTGAATGAATCAAGTGGAAACTGCTTGAAAGTGATAAATCCATCATATTTAAGCTTCAACAGTCCCAGTTTGAGCAGTTTTTCATGAAATATCCAAAAGTTTCAAAAACGCGCTTCCCAGCCCGAGAGAAAGCAGGTTTCGGCACAGAGCGATGAAAGTTGAAAAAGTGTGAGTTCCCGTGAATGAATCAAGTGGAAACTGCTTGAAAGTGATAAATCCATCATATTTAAGCTTCAACAGTCCCAGTTTGAGCAGTTTTTCATGAAATATCCAAAAGATTCAAAAACGCGCTTCCCAGCCCGAGAGAAAGCAGGTTTCGGCACAGAGCGATGAAAGTTGAAAAACTGTGAGTTCCCGTGAATGAATCAAGTGGAAACTGCTTGAAAGTGATAAATCCATCATATTTAAGCTTCAACAGTCCCAGTTTGAGCAGTTTTTCATGAAATATCCAAAAGATTTCAAAAACGCGCTTCCCAGCCCGAGAGAAAGCAGGTTTCGGCACAGAGCGATGAAAGTTGAAAAACTGTGAGTTCCCGTGAATGAATCAAGTGGAAACTGCTTGAAAGTGATAAATCCATCATGTTTAAGCTTCAACAGTCCCAGTTTGAGCAGTTTTTCATGAAATATCCAAAAGATTTCAAAAACGCGCTTCCCAGCCCGAGAGAAAGCAGGTTTCGGCACAGAGCGATGAAAGTTGAAAAACCTGAGAGTTCCCGTGAATGAATCAAGTGGAAACTGCTTGAAAGTGATAAATCCATCATGTTTAAGCTTCAACAGTCCCAGTTTGAGCAGTTTTTCATGAAATATCCAAAAGTTTCAAAAACGCGCTTCCCAGCCCGAGAGAAAGCAGGTTTCGGCACAGAGCGATGAAAGTTGAAAAACTGTGAGTTCCCGTGAATGAATCAAGTGGAAACTGCTTGAAAGTGATAAATCCATCATGTTTAAGCTTCAACAGTCCCAGTTTGAGCAGTTTTTCATGAAATATCCAAAAGTTTCAAAAACGCGCTTCCCAGCCCGAGAGAAAGCAGGTTTCGGCACAGAGCGATGAAAGTTGAAAAAGTGTGAGTTCCCGTGAATGAATCAAGTGGAAACTGCTTGAAAGTGATAAATCCATCATATTTAAGCTTCAACAGTCCCAGTTTGAGCAGTTTTTCATGAAATATCCAAAAGATTTCAAAAACGCGCTTCCCAGCCCGAGAGAAAGCAGGTTTCGGCACAGAGCGATGAAAGTTGAAAAACTGTGAGTTCCCGTGAATGAATCAAGTGGAAACTGCTTGAAAGTGATAAATCCATCATATTTAAGCTTCAACAGTCCCAGTTTGAGCAGTTTTTCATGAAATATCCAAAAGTTTCAAAAACGCGCTTCCCAGCCCGAGAGAAAGCAGGTTTCGGCACAGAGCGACTGAAAGTTGAAAAACTGTGAGTTCCCGTGAATGAATCAAGTGGAAACTGCTTGAAAGTGATAAATCCATCATGTTTAAGCTTCAACAGTCCCAGTTTGAGCAGTTTTTCATGAAATATCCAAAAGATTCAAAAACGCGCTTCCCAGCCCGAGAGAAAGCAGGTTTCGGCACAGAGCGATGAAAGTTGAAAAAGTGTGAGTTCCCGTGAATGAATCAAGTGGAAACTGCTTGAAAGTGATAAATCCATCATGTTTAAGCTTCAACAGTCCCAGTTTGAGCAGTTTTTCATGAAATATCCAAAAGTTTCAAAAACGCGCTTCCCAGCCCGAGAGAAAGCAGGTTTCGGCACAGAGCGACTGAAAGTTGAAAAACTGTGAGTTCCCGTGAATGAATCAAGTGGAAACTGCTTGAAAGTGATAAATCCATCATATTTAAGCTTCAACAGTCCCAGTTTGAGCAGTTTTTCATGAAATATCCAAAAGATTCAAAAACGCGCTTCCCAGCCCGAGAGAAAGCAGGTTTCGGCACAGAGCGATGAAAGTTGAAAAAGTGTGAGTTCCCGTGAATGAATCAAGTGGAAACTGCTTGAAAGTGATAAATCCATCATATTTAAGCTTCAACAGTCCCAGTTTGAGCAGTTTTTCATGAAATATCCAAAAGATTTCAAAAACGCGCTTCCCAGCCCGAGAGAAAGCAGGTTTCGGCACAGAGCGATGAAAGTTGAAAAACTGTGAGTTCCCGTGAATGAATCAAGTGGAAACTGCTTGAAAGTGATAAATCCATCATGTTTAAGCTTCAACAGTCCCAGTTTGAGCAGTTTTTCATGAAATATCCAAAAGTT